>NC_069505.1:217784726-218084726 GCF_027579735.1 Bombina bombina
GGGCTGCGTTAGTCTCCAAAAAGGGAGGGTACAGGCATATTTACGCCACTGCAACTCTAAATACCAGTGGTGCTTACGGACGCGGCCAGCTTCAAAAACGTGCTCGTGCAGGATTCCCCCATAGGAAACAATGGGGCATTTTAGGCTGAAAAAAAACCTGCAAAAAAGCAGCGTTCAGCTCCTAACGCAGCCCCATTGTTTCCTATGGGGAAACACTTCCTAAGTCTGCACCTAACGCCCTAACATGAACCCCGAGTCTAAACACCCCTAACCTTACACTTATTAACCCCTAATCTGCCACCCCCGCTATCCCTGACCCCTGCATATTTTTTTAACACCTAATCTGCCGCTCCGTACACCGCCGCAACCTACGTTATCCCTATGTACCCCTAATCTGCTTCCCCTAACACCGCCGACCCCTATATTATATTTATTAACCCCTAATCTGCCGCCCCCAACGTCACCGCCACCTACCTACAATTATTAACCCCTAATCTGCCGACCGGACCTCACCGCTACTATAATAAATGTATTAACCCCTAATCCGCCTCACTCCCGCCTCAAAAACCCTATAATAAATAGTATTAACCCCTAATCTGCCCTCCCTAACAACGCCGACACCTAACTTCAAGTATTAACCCCTAATCTGCCGATCGGACCTCGCCGCTACTCTAATAAATGTATTAACCCCTAAAGCTAAGTCTAACCCTAACACTAACATCCCCCTAAATTAAATATAATTTAAATCTAACAAAATAAAATAAATCTTATTAAATAAATTATTCCTATTTAAAGCTAAATACTTACCTGTAAAATAAACCCTAATATAGCTACAATATAAATAATAATTATATTGTAGCTATTTTAGGATTAATATTTATTTTACAGGCAACTTTGTATTTATTTTAACCAGGTACAATAGCTATTAAATAGTTAATAACTATTTAATAGCTACCTAGTTAAAATAATTACAAAATTACCTGTAAAATAAATCCTAACCTAAGTTACAATTAAAACTAACACTACATTATCATTAAATAAATTAAATAAATTAAATACAAATACCTACAAATAAATACAAATAAATACAATAACTAAAGTACAAAAAATAAAAAAAGAACTAAGTTACAAAAAATAAAAAAATAATTTACAAACATAATAAAAATATTACAACAATTTTAAGCTAATTACACCTACTCTAAGCCCCCTAATAAAATAACAAAGCCCCCCAAAATAAAAAAATGCCCTACCCTATTCTAAAATAAAAATTGTAAAGCTCTTTAACCTTACCAGCCCTTAAAAGGGCCTTTTGTGGGGCATGCCCCAAAGAATTCTGTTCTTTTGCCTATAAAAAAACATACAATACCCCCCCAACATTACAACCCACCACCCACACACCCCTACTCTAACCCACCCAAACCCCCCTTAAAAAAAACTAACACTACCCCCTTAAGATCTTCCTACCTTGAGTCGTCTTCACTCAATCCAATCCGGCTGAAGTCTTCATCCAAGCGGGGGATGAAGAGGTCTTCCATCCGGCTGAAGTCTTCTGTCAAGCGGCATCTTCAATTTTCTTTCTTCCGGCTCCATCTTCATCCCGCCGAGGCGGAACATCCTTCCTCCATGACGAACTCCCGACGAATGAAGGTTCCTTTAAGGGACGTCATCCAAGATGACGTCCCTCGAATTCCGATTGGCTGATAGGATTCTATCAGCCAATCGGAATTAAGGTAGGAAAAATCTGATTGGCTGATTGAATCAGCCAATCAGATTCAAGTTCAATCGGATTGGCTGATCCAATCAGCCAATCAGATTGAGCTCGCATTCTATTGGCTGTTCCGATCAGAACTTAGTTCTTTTTTTTATTTTTTGTACTTTAGTTAGTGTATTTATTTGTATTTATTTGTAGGTATTTGTATTTAATTTATTTAATGATAGTGTAGTGTTAGGTTTAATTGTAACTTAGATTAGGATTTATTTTACAGGTAATTTTGTAATTATTTTAACTAGGTAGCTATTAAATAGTTATTAACTATTTAATAGCTATTGTACCTGGTTAAAATAAATACAAAGTTGCCTGTAAAATAAATATTAATTCTAAAATAGCTACAATATAATTATTATTTATATTGTAGCTATATTAGGGTTTATTTTACAGGTAAGTATTTAGCTTTAAATAGGAATAATTTATTTAATAAGATTTAATTTATTTCGTTAGATTTAAATTATATTTAACTTAGGGGGGTGTTAGGGTTAGGTTTAGACTTAGCTTTAGGGGTTAATACATTTATTATAGTAGCGGTGAGGTCCGGTCGGCAGATTAGGGGTTAATAATTGTAGGAAGGTAGCGGCGACGTTGGAGGGGGCAGATTAGGGGGTAATAAATATTATGTAGGGGTCGGCGATGTTAGGGGCAGCAGATTAGGGGTACATAGGGATAATGTAGGTGGCGGCGGTGTGTGGTCGGCAGATTAAGGGTTAAAAAAATGTAATAGAGTGGCGGTGATGTGGGGGGGCCTCGGTTTAGGGGTACATAGGTAGTTTATGGGTGTTAGTGTACTTTAGAGCACAGTAGTTAAGAGCTTTATGAACCGGCGTTAGCCCAGAAAGCTCTTAACTCCTGGCTTTTCTCTGCGGCTGGAGTCTTGTCGTTAGATTTCTAACACTCACTTCAGCCAAGACTCTAAATACCGGCGTTAGGAAGATCCCATTGAAAAGATAGGATACGCAATTGGCGTAGGGGGATCTGCGGTATGGAAAAGTCGCGGCTGGAAAGTGAGCCTTAGACCCTTTCCTGACTGACTCTAAATACCAGCGGGCAGTAAAAACCAGCGTTAGGACCCCCTAACGCTGGTTTTGACGGCTAACGCAGAACTCTAAATCTAGGCGTAAGTAACTAACTTGAATTAGTGCTAAGCCAACTTAAAGGGACAGTCAACTCAAATTTTTGTATTGTTTACAAAGATAGATAATCCCTTTAATACCCGTTTCCCAGTTTTGCACAACATGGTTATGTTATGATTACATTGTATCTAAGCCATTTTTGATAGCCCCCTGAATACATGACTTTTTATTTATTGGCTTGCATTTTAGCTGTGTTGTGCAGGCAAACATTTAGAGGTTTGAATGTTATACAGTATATTAATATAACAATGTTAGTTGTGCAAAGCTGGGGAATGGGTAGTAAAGGTGGTATCTATCTTATTTTAGTGTTGATTGTCCCTTTAAGGAAAGAGAAAAGGGCAGGCAACCCAGTGTCTGGACATATGTTCAAACAGAGTTCAGTTGTTTTGTTCTGTGGGACAGGGAAACCAGTGAAAAGAATATAAATCAATATACTCATTTGACAAAACAAAGCTGCAGTTTTCATTGCAAAGTTATTCTCAGATATGAAAATTCATAATCATGAAGTTTACAATTTGTGTTTAATGTCCCTTTAAACAAAGTTGGATATTTCAAAACAAGTAGGTTACTAATTTACAAGATCACAAGGGCATTATAAACCTCTTGCTTTATGTAAAGAAAATACACTCTCCATAAAGAGGCTAAAGCAAATTCTCTAATAGTTTTTAAAATGCTGCAAATGGAATAGCTTGTTTAATGTGCATCATTGTAAAAAGCTTAAGTTACAGAATTAGATTTGTATGGAATTTGTGACAAACACAAGTGAAAAAAACAACAAAAAAGGATAGCGCCCTCTATATAAATATAAAAAGGATAGCACCCTCTATATAAATTTAAAAATGATGGCGCCCTCTATATAAATATAAAAAAGGATAGCACTCACTATATAAATATAAAAAGGATAGCACCCGCTGCATAAATATAAAAAGGATAGCACCCTCTAGATAAATATAAAAACGATAGCACCCTCTAGATAAATATGAAAAAAGGATAGCACCCTCTAGATAAATATAAAAAGGATAGCACCCTCTAGATAAATATAAAAAGGATAGCACCCTCTATATAAATATAAAAAGGATATCACCATCTATATAAATATAAAAAGGAAAGCACCCTCTATATAAATATAAAAAGGAGAGCACCCTCTATATAAATATAGAAAGGAGAGCACCCTCTAGATAAATATAAAAAGGATAGCACCCTCTATATATATATAAAAAGGATAGCACCCTCTAGATAAATATAAAAAGGATAGCACCCTCTATATAAATATAAAAAGGATAGTACCCTCTATATAAATATAAAAAGGATAGCACCCTCTATATAAAGATAAAAAGGATAGCACCCTCTATATAAATATAAAAAGGATAGCACCATCTATATAAATATAAAAAGGATAGCACCCTCTATATAAATATAAAAAGGATAGTGCCCTCTATATAAATATAAAAAGGATAGAGCCCTCTATATACAGGGAGTGCAGAATTATTAGGCAAGTTGTATTTTTGAGGATTAATTTTATTATTGAACAACAACCATGTTCTCAATGAACCCAAAAAACTCATTAATATCAAAGCTGAATAGTTTTGGAAGTAGTTTTTAGTTTGTTTTTAGTTATAGCTATTTTAGGGGGATATCTGTGTGTGCAGGTGACTATTACTGTGCATAATTATTAGGCAACTTAACAAAAAACAAATATATACCCATTTCAATTATTTATTTTTACCAGTGAAACCAATATAACATCTCAACATTCACAAATATACATTTCTGACATTCAAAAACAAAACAAAAACAAATCAGTGACCAATATAGCCACCTTTCTTTGCAAGGACACTCAAAAGCCTGCCATCCATGGATTCTGTCAGTGTTTTGATCTGTTCACCATCAACATTGCGTGCAGCAGCAACCACAGCCTCCCAGACACTGTTCAGAGAGGTGTACTGTTTTCCCTCCTTGTAAATCTCACATTTGATGATGGACCACAGGTTCTCAATGGGGTTCAGATCAGGTGAACAAGGAGGCCATGTCATTAGATTTTCTTCTTTTATACCCTTTCTTGCCAGCCACTCTGTGGAGTACTTGGACGCGTGTGATGGAGCATTGTCCTGCATGAAAATCATGTTTTTCTTGAAGGATGCAGACTTCTTCCTGTACCACTGCTTGAAGAAGGTGTCTTCCAGAAACTGGCAGTAGGACTGGGAGTTGAGCTTGACTCCATCCTCAACCCGAAAAGGCCCCACAAGCTCATCTTTGATGATACCAGCCCAAACCAGTACTCCACCTCCACCTTGCTGGCGTCTGAGTCGGACTGGAGCTCTCTGCCCTTTACCAATCCAGCCACGGGCCCATCCATCTGGCCCATCAAGACTCACTCTCATTTCATCAGTCCATAAAACCTTAGAAAAATCAGTCTTGAGATATTTCTTGGCCCAGTCTTGACGTTTCAGCTTGTGTGTCTTGTTCAGTGGTGCTTCTTTCAGCCTTTCTTACCTTGGCCATGTCTCTGAGTATTGCACACCTTGTGCTTTTGGGCACTCCAGTGATGTTGCAGCTCTGAAATATGGCCAAACTGGTGGCAAGTGGCATCTTGGCAGCTGCACGCTTGACTTTTCTCAGTTCATGGGCAGTTATTTTGCGCCTTGGTTTTTCCACACGCTTCTTGCGAACCTGTTGACTATTTTGAATGAAACGCTTGATTGTTCGATGATCACGCTTCAGAAGCTTTGCAATTTTAAGAGTGCTGCATCCCTCTGCAAGATATCTCACTATTTTTGACTTTTCTGAGCCTGTCAAGTCCTTCTTTTGACCCATTTTTCCAAAGGAAAGGAAGTTGCCTAATAATTATGCACACCTGATATAGGGTGTTGATGTCATTAGACCACACCCCTTCTCATTACAGAGATGCACATCACCTAATATGCTTAATTGGTAGTAGGCTTTCAAGCCTATACAGCTTGGAGTAAGACAACATGCATAAAGAGGATGATGTGGTCAAAATACTCATTTGCCTAATAATTCTGCACTCCCTGTAAATATAAAAAGGATAGAGCCCTCTAGATAAATATAAAAAGGATAGCGCCCTCTAGATAAATATAAAAAGGATAGCGCCCTCTAGATAAAAATAAAAAAGGATATTACCCTCTAGATAAATAAAAAAAAAAGGATAGCGCCCTCTAGATAAATAAAAAAGGATAGCACCCTCTATATAAATATAAAAAGGATAGCACCCTCTAGATAAATATAAAAAGGATAGCGCCCTCTAGATAAATATAAAAAGGATAGTGCCCTCTAGATAAATATAAAAAGGATAGCGCCCTCTAGATAAATAAAAAAAAAAGGAAAGCGCCCTCTAGATAAATAAAAAAAAATGATAGCACCCTCTATATAAATATAAAAAGGATAGCACCCTCTAGATAAATATAAAAAGGATAGCACCCTCTAGATCAGTGCTTTCCAAACTGCGTGTCGTGACACATTAGTGTGTCCCCGGCAGTGTGTAGGTGTGTCCCTGCTTCAGCACAATTTTTTTGAATTTATATATATATTTTTTTAATGCTTTTGGTGTCCGACTTTTTGCCTGCCTGCCACGCATATCACATGGTTGACACATGATTGATACCTAGTGGGTCACAGATCATCTTAACCTATTGGCGCAGCTCAGCGGAAAATGAAACTATTCTCATTGGCGGCTTTGATGGCACATTGGCTCCTGACTGCATGTGCAGTCTCCTCAATCGGCTCGTGACTGCATGTGTTGTAAGTGAGTGGGACAGCTGCTTGATGCTGAAATGCAAGTGTCTTTATCTAATATTACACCAAATATTCAGAAACTGTGTTCATCCCATAAACCTCATACATCCCATTAAAATAGTAAGTAGCTATTGGTGTTATTAAACTTTTTTTTATTCTGGCACATACATACTGTTACTTGTAAATACATTTTGTTATATAATTTATGTATGCGTACATATCTCTTAAAACAAGTTAGTTTAACCCCCTGTTTGCTAGTAATGAAGGTCTAAAAAGTGTGTCACCAACATGAAAAGTTTGGAGAGCTCTGCTCTAGATAAATATAAAAAGGAAAACAATGACACCAAAAAGAGATAAAAATGAAGTTACTATCTAAAAAACAAATAACACACATTAAAGGGGGGGGGGGGGGGTCACTTTAAAAAAAAATGTTGCTATAAAAATCCCAATTAAAGGAGAAGTAATAATCAACAAATGCACGATAAAAGCACTTGGGGTTCATTTATTAAGCAGCGGTTGCTGCTTCGGAGCCCCATCGTTTCAGGTCCGCCTGAAATGGAATTTAAGAAGCAGCGGTCATAAGACCACTGCTTTGTAACTTCTCTGTCAACGTTTAGGTGGCAGACTAATATCATCCCAATCCGATCGAGTTGATTGATGGCCCATGATAGTGGCCCAGTGAGCAGAGGGCGGCATTGCACAAGCATTTTATTAGAAATGCTTGTGCAATGTTAAATGCCGACAGTATATGCTGTCCACATTTAACGAGGTTGAGCAGACATTATTCGCTACAGCAAATTAGGTCCACTAGCCTTTTAATAAATCTACCTCTTAGTTTGAACTTCAAATGAGTAGTAGATTTTTTTTCTGAAAAATGTCAAAATTATGTCTATTTCCACTACTCCTGTATCATGTGACAGTTATCAGCCAATCACAAAAGCCTGGAGGTGAAACGAGCATTGGTGTTTGGCTGCACATTCTCCTACCATTCGGTTAGGAGTCAAAATATATAGACTGGGCTCAGCACTCTGTAGGTATTCCACAAATTTCTTAAAAGGTGCATGAGGAAGAGGTTACTGCTTACTTCTAAATCATACAAATGTCCAAAAGAGACTTCCACAGCACCAAAATTTATCTTTAAATATGATTCTTTTATTTTACTATACAGCATGCTTGATGTGCTTGATGTATGGTATTATAAAAGAATAATACTTGAAGATAACCTTTGGTGCTGTGGAACTCTCTTTTGGACATACTGTTAGGAGTGCTCTTTCAAGGTTGACTAATTCTTCATGAACTTGGTCACTTTACTGCCTGCATCAGATGACCGCGTTTGAAAATGAGGGTTGCATCTTCCAGGGTAAGTGTGCTGGAATACCTCCAGCTTCTCTGTGGTTTAGACTGGTGGCTCACCCCGCTATAAGTTTAAAAAGAACACTGATAATATATGCAAACAATAAGAACAATCATATAAAAACAAATACAATACTAGGTATCGGGTGAAAGCAGCTACAATATAGAAGTGTCTGATCAGAGTACATGCACCAATACGCAACCAGATTCAGTGATACATCTTCTCAATGTTTACTGTCCCTTTAAAGTAGGGGTGGAGTTTTATATTCCATTAAGGGTCACAAATTTATAGTAAAGCTTGGCAGGATTCAAATTAAATGCAACAGCGTTATTTAAACATAAAGGACTCCATGTATGATGCACTTGATACAGCTTTGAAAGCCTTAACAGTGCACTCATGCCACTCTCCACCAGCACCTCAAAGATGACAGACTTTAAACATCCTGGGCTAATCCCTCCAGAATGATTGATAAGCTCTGCTCTAGCGCAGTACGTTGTGAAATTGAATGTATCAGCGCTGCACAAGCGATTGCGTATGCAATTTTAAATGACAGACAGGTTCCCTGTCTGGGAGGAATGTATATCTGTACTATAATAAATGTGCATTATAGAACTCAAAGTCAAAAGCACTGTCCTTTATACTAACATTTTAAGTTTCAATCAAGCACCCAAAAGAGGTATTATATTTTCCTATTTTTTATCTTATATTTTCTAGTCAGCTTTTTATACATATTTTGCATAACTATTACATGCAGCAAATGGGTATCATGTACATTACTTATACCTAGGAATTGTTTGTGGATGTTAGGTATTACACATACAGTTTATTTATCTGACAAAGTCAAGTCTCACAAAATTGATAAAAAAAAAGTAGATCTATTCAGCAAAGGAACATTTATTACTTAAAATAAAAAAGCAACATAAATATAAATAAATAAATGAATTATCGGTAATTAATACATAAAATGCCCTCTTTAAAATAGTACACTGTGGGCTAGATTACAAGTGGAACACTAACGATAGCACATGCATAATATTATAACGTGCGAGTGAATTACAAATTGAAAGTTAACACAACTGCACAAGTGCATACTAAGGCCTAGATTTAGAGTTCGGCGGTAGCCGTCAAAACCAGCGTTAGAGGCTCCTAACGCTGGTTTTGGCCGCCCACTGGTATTTGGAGTCAGTGATTAAAGGGTCTAACGCTCACTTTACAGCCGCGACTTTTCCATACCGCAGATCCCCCTATGCCATTTGCGTAGCCTATCTTTTCGATGGGATCTTTCTAACGCTGGTATTTAGAGTCGTTTCTGCAGTGAGCGTTAGAGCTCTAACGACAAGATTCCAGCCGCCTGAAAAAAGCAGGAGTTAAGAGCTTTCTGGCTAACGCCGGTTCATAAAGCTCTTAACTACTGTACCCTAAAGTACACTAACACCCATAAACTACCTATGTACCCCTAAACCGAGGTCCCCCCACATCGCCGCCCCTCGATTAAAATTTTTAACCCCTAATCTGCCGACCGCCACCTACGTTATACTTATGTACCCATAATCTGCTGCCCCTAACCCCGCCGACCCCTATATTATATTTATTAACCCCTAACTTGCCCCACACAACGTCGCCGCAAGCTACTTAAAATAATTAACCCCTAATCTTCCGACCGCAAATCGCCGCCACCTACGTTATCCCTATGTACCCCTAATCTTCTGCCCCTAACATCGCCGACCCCTATGTTATATTTATTAACCCCTAATCTGCCCCCCACAACGTCGCCGACACCTACCTACACTTATTAACCCCTAATCTGCCGAGCGGACCTGAGCGCTACTATAATAAAGTTATTAACCCCTAATCCGCCTCACTAACCCTATCATAAATAGTATTAACCCCTAATCTGCCCTCCCTAACATCGCCGACACCTACCTTCAATTATTAACCCCTAATCTGCCGACCGGAGCTCACCGCTATTCTAATAAATGTATTAACCCCTAAAGCTAAGTCTAACCCTAATACTAACACCCCCCTAAGTTAAATATAATTTTTATCTAACGAAATAAATTAACTCTTATTAAATAAATGATTCCTATTTAAAGCTAAATATTTACCTGTAAAATAAATCCTAATATAGCTACAATATAAATTACATTTATATTATAGCTATTTTAGGATTAATATTTATTTTACAGGTAACTTTGTATTTATTTTAACCAGGTACAATAGCTATTAAATAGTTAAGAACTATTTAATAGTTACCTAGTTAAAATAATTACAAATTTACCTGTAAAATAAATCCTAACCTAAGATATAATTAAACCTAACACTACCCTATCAATAAAATAATTAAATAAACTACCTACAATTACCTACAATTAACCTAACACTACACTATCAATAAATTAATTAAACACAATTGCTACAAATAAATACAATTAAATAAACTATCTAAAGTACAAAAAATAAAAAAGAACTAAGTTACAGAAAATAAAAAAATATTTACAAACATAATAAAAATATTACAACAATTTTAAACTAATTACACCTACTCTAAGCCCCCTAATAAAATAACAAAGACCCCCAAAATAAAAAATTCCCTACCCTATTCTAAATTAAAAAGGTTACAAGCTCTTTTACCTTACCAGCCCTGAACAGGGCCCTTTGCGGGGCATGCCCCAAGAAGTTCAGCTCTTTTGCCTGTAAAAGAAAACATACAATACCCCCCCCCCAACATTACAACCCACCACCCACATACCCCTAATCTAACCCAAACCCCCCTTAAATAAACCTAACACTAAGCCCCTGATGATCTTCCTACCTTGTCTTCACCATGCCAGGTTCACCGATCCGTCCTGGCTCCAAGATCTTCATCCAACCCAAGCGGGGGCTAGACATCCACTGAAGAAGTCCAGAAGAGGGTCCAAAGTCTTCCTCCTATCCGGCAAGAAGAGGACATCCGGACCGGCAAACATCTTCTCCAAGCGGCATCTTCTATGTTCTTCCATCCGATGACGACCGGCTCCATCTTGAAGACCTCCAGCGCGGATCCATCCTCTTCTTCCGACGACTAGACGACGAATGACGGTTCCTTTAAGGGACGTCATCCAAGATGGCGTCCCTCGAATTCCGATTGGCTGATAGGATTCTATCAGCCAATCGGAATTAAGGTAGGAATTTTCTGATTGGCTGATGGAATCAGCCAATCAGAATCAAGTTCAATCCGATTGGCTGATCCAATCAGCCAATCAGATTGAGCTCGCATTCTATTGGCTGTTCCGATCAGCCAATACAATGCGAGCTCAATCTGATTGGCTGATTGGATCAGCCAATCGGATTGAACTTGATTCTGATTGGCTGATTCCATCAGCCAATCAGAAAATTCCTACCTTAATTCCGATTGGCTGATAGAATCCTATCAGCCAATCGGAATTCGAGGGACGCCATCTTGGATGACGTCCCTTAAAGGAACCGTCATTCGTCGTCTAGTCGTCGGAAGAAGAGGATGGATCCGCGCTGGAGGTCTTCAAGATGGAGCCGGTCGTCATCGGATGGAAGAACATAGAAGATGCCGCTTGGAGAAGATGTTTGCCGGTCCGGATGTCCTCTTCTTGCCGGATAGGAGGAAGACTTTGGAGCACCGGATTATGGATCGCCAACCCCCGCTTGGGTTGGATGAAGATCTTGGAGCCAGGACGGATCGGTGATACCTGGATGGTGAAGACAAGGTAGGAAGATCTTCAGGGGATTAGTGTTAGGTTTATTTAAGGGGGTTTGGGTTAGATTAGGGGTATGTGGGTGGTGGGTTGTAATGTTGGGGGGGGGTATTGTATGTTTTTTTTTACAGGCAAAAGAGCTGAAATTCTTGGGGCATGCCCCGCAAAGGGCCCTGTTCAGGGCTGGTAAGGTAAAAGAGCTTGTAATTTTTGTATTTTAGAATAGGGTAGGGAATTTTTTATTTTGGGGGTCTTTGTTATTTTATTAGGGGGCTTAGAGTAGGTGTAATTAGTTTAAAATTGTTGTAATATTTTTCTTATGTTTGTAAATATTTTTTTATTTTCTGTAACTTAGTTCTTTTTTATTTTTTGTACTTTAGATAGTTTATTTAATTGTATTTATTTGTAGCAATTGTGTTTAATTAATTTATTGATAGTGTAGTGTTAGGTTAATTGTAGGTAATTGTAGGTAGTTTATTTAATTATTTTATTGATAGGGTAGTGTTAGGTTTAATTATATCTTAGGTTAGGATTTATTTTACAGGTAAATTTGTAATTATTTTAACTAGGTAACTATTAAATAGTTCTTAACTATTTAATAGCTATTGTACCTGGTTAAAATAAATACAAAGTTACCTGTAAAATAAATATTAATCCTAAAATAGCTATAATATAATTATAATTTATATTGTAGCTATATTAGGATTTATTTTACAGGTAAGTATTTAGCTTTAAATAGGAATCATTTATTTAATAAGAGTTAATTTATTTCGTTAGATAAAAATTATATTTAAGTTAGGGGGGTGTTAGTGTTAGGGTTAGACTTAGCTTTAGGGGTTAATACATTTATTAGAATAGCGGTGAGCTCCGGTCGGCAGATTAGGGGTTAATAATTGAAGGTAGGTGTCGGCGATGTTAGGGAGGGCAGATTAGGGGTTAATACTATTTATGATAGGGTTAGTGAGGCGGATTAGGGGTTAATAACTTTATTATAGTAGCGCTCAGGTCCGGTCGGCAGATTAGGGGTTAATAAGTGTAGGTAGGTGTCGGCGACGTTGTGGGGGGCAGATTAGGGGTTAGTAAATATAACATAGGGGTCGGCGATGTTAGGGCAGCAGATTAGGGGTACATAGGGATAACGTAGGTGGCGGCGGTTTACGGAGCGGCAGATTAGGGGTTAAAAGTGTAATGCAGGGGTCAGCGATAGCGGGGGCGGCAGATTAGGGGTTAATAAGTGTAAGGCTAAGGGTGTTTAGACTCGGGGTACATGTTAGAGTGTTAGGTGCAGACGTAGGAAGTGTTTCCCCATAGCAAACAATGGGGCTGCGTTAGGAGCTGAACGCTGCTTTTTTGCAGGTGTTAGGTTTTTTTTCAGCTCAAACAGCCCCATTGTTTCCTATGGGAGAATCGTGCACGAGCACGTTTTTGAGGCCGGCCGCGTCCGTAAGCAACTCTGGTATCGAGAGTTGTATTTGCGGTAAAAATGCTCTACGCTCCTTTTTTGGAGCCTAACGCAGCATTTGTTTGAACTCTCGATACCAGAGTTAAATTTATGGTGCGGCCAGAAAAAAACCCGCGGAGCGTTAACAGCCCTTTTACCGCCAAACTCCAAATCTAGCCGTAAATTTGCACTCATCAGGTTAGCGCGACTGAAGTCCTTGCGTAAAGGGTTAGGGTTAAAAAAAGTTGCATTAAACTCAACATAAATACATTGACATTAACAGATACACTTACATATATACACTATCTAATAAAGATTGTTCTTATAAATATATATAAAAAAAAAAAAGTTGTTTGGTATATGATAAGGTATTTGAATGGAAAAGGCTATAATGTATATACATATGTATGTGTATATGCATATGTCATACCTCCTAACTGTCCCGATTTTCGTGTGACAGTCCCGATTTTAGGGGTCTCTCCTGCTGTCCTTTTTATTATTTTGGATAATTTCATTTATTATTTTTTGTAATCTTAAATAGTATTTTTTTTTATTTTTCGTCATTTTAGACTTGTTATTTTTTGTAATGTTAGGCTAATCTTTTTTTTCCTGGTGTTAGAAACTTTTAATTTTGTAATTTAGGTTTTTTATTTTTAGTTTATTTTAGTTTTTTAAAATAGTAATGTTAGTTTATTTATAGTTTAAGCTTAGTTTTTTTTTTTATTTCACAGGTAAGTTTTTATTTATTTTAAGGTAGTTATATTGTAACATCAATTTAAAGTTAGAGGGTGTTAGGTTTAGGGGTTAATAAATTAATTTAGTGTAGCGCAATGTTTAGGGGTTAATATGTTTATTTTAGTACTAGCGATGTGGGGGTTGGTGGTTTAGGGGTTAATAGGTTTATTATAGTATTTGTGATGCAGGGGGTGGCGGTTTAGAGGTTAATAGGTTTATTTAGCTTAATGCACCATATCGCACAACAAAATACATTTTTTTTATAACTTGTAATGGCAACGCTATGGAAAGTGTGTTACTGCTAAATTTTTAGCGTTATTTATGCACCGGTTTAGCGCACAACTTGTAATTTAGGTCAGAATTGTTTAAATATTTTAATATTTAATATTGTGTTTTACTGTGTATATACTGTAAATATTGTAAATTCCAATGTTCTTTAGAGGGGTGTAAAGTTCTATGTATTTTTAAATAGATATTGTTTTATATATATATATATATATATATATATATATATCTGTATATACCTATATATAATCATATACATATAGGCAAAGATATATATTTTAAAAAATAAATAAATCATATATTTAGAAATATTTATTTAACAATAAATATAACATTTTATCCTATGTGAAAAAGATTGTAATGTAAAATATTCATAACTACCTTCAGGTTAACGCTGTAGGTTTAACTGAAATAACTCCTGCGAGGTTAGTGTTAGCGATGAGTTTTTTCTAGTTTGCACTATACATTCAATTCTATGGGGAGTAGAGGTTAGTGCAGTCACAATATCCAAAGTCCTGAAGTTAGCGCACAGTGGCTTTCCATCGTATGCAAACAATTTACTTTTAACTTGTAATACACGCACAAATCTGTGCACATCAAAAGTTTACTCCTGGTAGTGTTTGTGAGCGAGCAAAAGCGATAAATTGTACACCAATTGTAACCTGTCCCTGTACCTTTAATTATTTCTAAATATCAATTTAAACTTAAATAAAGCTCAAGATAATTTCATATAATGTCCTACATATGTTCAAAATTTTGTTAGCAAAATAAAACAAGATAAATAATTAGCTGCAGTGCAATAATTGATACTTGAACTCAAAATCTTGCTTTCACTGTTAGTAACTGGAGCAAAAAAACTATTAAAGCTCAAGTTGTTTTTGGCCTTTTCATTTGAGCTTCGATAGACAAATTTTAATTGAGTCAAATCTTAAATTAAAAGGTTCTCAAAGGGCCTTGAACTTACTTTCAACTTATGCATTAAGATGTTACAGATGTTACATTCATTAGCTTCTGGATGTATAATTATGGATCTTTATGCCAAATCATGCACTTAAAGTTTATTTAAAATCAATTTTCTTCCCACAATTGTAGAATTTATTGGTCCTTTTCTTCATTCTTATAAGTATTTGTGTTTAGCTTTTTTACGTGTCAACAAGTGTCTGTTTGGAAAAAAAATATTTTATCCATTACAAATCATTCTATTCTCTCTACTGAGTAATATTAATTTGTAGAATAATAATCAATATTTATATCAGGAGAATAATGAAGTATCATTTATTTTTCATCTATTCCTGTTCTCCCTTTATTGGATAAAGCATTCATGTATTTTATGGCTGACAATATGTCTGGTTCTACTTACCATATTTTGGTGATTTAAATAAATATATGATTGCCACTAGGACTATAACAGTTGATGATGCTCAATTTGGTATAACAAGACAGAAGTTCTATAGTTTTACTAGAACAGTTTTACACATTTTATAAATATTTAACACACTCAATACTTTCAAAACCTGGTGCTATTTGTCTTTACAACTGTTGAGAGTGAGAACACAGATTCAAGACGTTCAAATATGATTCTGTTGGAACATTTTATATGTTTGTCTTTCACAATTTTTCATTCTCCTTGCAGAAAAATACAGGAAAGGTTGATTGAGAGGTCCTTAGCTAGGATATGAGAACCTGTGGTGGGAGAGCACAAGCTCACCTTAGATGCCCTAAGTGACACACAGATATATGACATGAATAGGGTGACAAAGCTTCAGATGTTAATTTGGAATCCAATAAATATATGTGCACAGCAATAGCTAGCACCTACGATGTTGGGTTGCATTCATAACTTGGCTTCAGGAAATTTTCAGTCCACATAATGATATTTAAGTGGTTTACCCTCTCTGTTGTAGTGACAAAATTCCTGAAAACTATTGGCTATTGGAGTGATCCTTAGGGTTTTAGATTGTACCAATTATGGCCTCTGGCCTTGCAATTAGTTTGGTAGACATAGACACGAGTAATAATTTAAATTATGGAGGCTGGATGTGGTTAAAGAGATAACCACAGAAAGGAGTACACTTGTAGCACTCGAGAGCTTGTAATTTTATGCTTTTTTAATCATAAGGGTCAAAGTGGTGAATAAAGTGGTGAAATGTTAGTAAAGACAACACTAGTTCCCTATTATACTAAATCTAACTAATTTAAAACTTAACATTTATTAATTCACAGTGCTAAAATTTGCGGAAAACAAAAAATCAATTAAAAACACTTAACCAAAATGTGTGCTAAGTAAGATTATGTAAAGTAATAGAGTGGGCTAATAATACTAGGGTAAGAGTCTCTATTTGGGTTATTCTCTGTAGGGGGGTCGTGTAATATGGGTACAATCGACAGGGGGTTAAATATACTTATAAATGAAGTCCGGATCAGTACTTAGTATGTAGTACCTATGTGGCCCCTATCTTATGTGTCAGTACTGACAGCAGCTGACTGGAGATATTTTGGATATAAACTCTCTAGGGATTTAATATCCTTACTTAATAATTAGAACCGTTTGGAGTAGTATTGTAACTATAAAGTGGTTAAGCAAAATTGACTCCTTAGGGTTGGGGTTGACACTTAAGTGTGTTCACTCAGAACTTGTCTGATAGATACCATGTATAGTGGGGTTGGGTTGAATGGAATAGGTTATAAATCCTATATTGTGAGTCTGCTGTCACCTATAGGTGTAGTTTATCATTCAACGTAGATACCAGAGTTCGGGTGTGTATTGTATTACTGACCTGCTTATTCAAACAGGGCTAGCAGGATAACACGTAGTTGATTTCATTGGCTAGATAATAGTATGGGTTGTCAGAATCTCACAAACTGTGATTCTGAATTGATATTAGCCAGTGGAGGTAGTTTAATACGTGTAGTTGGTTGTGACTAGATTGGCTCTATATCAATATTGGTTGTCAGGATCTCCCAAATTGAGATTCTAAATCTATGTCATTAAATACAATAGTTTCAAACATATAATTATTTGTGACTAAGATTTACTTATGTCATGTGGTTATTAGAGTTATTTCGATAGAGTTCAATAGATATTTGGTTCATAGCTCAATTGATGCAGCAATATGTGTTACAAATTTTGTTACATTTTATCATTTCTGAATGTGCTCGTGTAAATACAATTTAATTGCTGAAAAAACTACCTGCAACTTTTCAGTTAGAGTTGTATAGTTTGTTAACATGTAGTAAACCGCTTCTAATGTCCTCTATTTTTCTGATATTATGTTAGCTATCTCTTAGCTTTAGGAGAAATATCTTAGACTTGATTTTTTATACGTTTGTTAAAGTCACAGTATTGGTATTCTTAGAAAACAACACCCACTTGTACTCTGTTAGTGTCTAGTATTTGGGTTTTAAATGATTGAGATTTAATAGTGTTTGTACATTTTCATGTCACAGTATTGCTCTCTTATGGAGTAACTCCCCCCGCTATTCTGTTAGTAAGCGTTATTATTATAGCGATATAGAGTCCGTTTTATTATTTTCAAATATCACCCACCACCATTCTATTAGTAAGCATAGTTCTTATCACGGTATGGAATCAGTTTTTTATTATACAATATCTCCCACCAGTACGTGGATAGAAAGCATTATTGTAGTAACGGTATACAGCCGGTTTTGTTGCTCGTTGTGGGCTTACTGGTAAAGCCCAGTGTTACCCTTATTTTCTTTTGGCGCTTTTTAAATTTAAATTGTTTAGCCGTTAATACTATCTTACACACAAGCAATAGCTGTAATTTAAAAAGTAGCCATTTCTATCTTGTAGCCAGTACTATATTGATCCCATATGAGTCTTAAATACAACTGACCTCCCTTGTTTTCGTTTTAAGTTAAATAGAGACTCGAGTATATTGCCTCAATTCAATAACAAATTTACATTTAGCATTACTAATGGTTAGCATCTAAAAATACAGGAGTTCGCAATGACTCCTCACCATTTCCCTAAATCCCTAACATGTTTCGCCGTCTAACACAGCTTTTTCAAAAGGTTATAGCAGACTCACAATATAGGATTTATAACCTATTCCATTCAACCCAACCCCACTATACATGGTATCTATCAGACAAGTTCTGAGTGAACACACTTAAGTGTCAACCCCAACCCTAAGGAGTCAATTTTGCTTAACCACTTTATAGTTACAATACTACTCCAAACGGTTCTAATTATTAAGTAAGGATATTAAATCCCTAGAGAGTTTATATCCAAAATATCTCCAGTCAGCTGCTGTCAGTACTGACACATAAGATAGGGGCCACATAGGTACTACATACTAAGTACTGATCCGGACTTCATTTATAAGTATATTTAACCCCCTGTCGATTGTACCCATATTACATGACCCCCCTACAGAGAATAACCCAATAGAGACTCTTACCCTAGTATTATTAGCCCACTCTATTACTTTACATAATCTTACTTAGCACACATTTTGGTTAAGTGTTTTTAATTGATTTTTTGTTTTCCGCAAATTTTAGCACTGTGAATTAATAAATGTTAAGTTTTAAATTAGTTAGATTTAGTATAATAGGGAACTAGTGTTGTCTTTACTAACATTTCACTACTTTATTCACCACTTTGACCCTTATGATTAAAAAAGCATAAAATTACAAGCTCTCGAGTGCTACAAGTGTACTCCTTTCTGTGGTTATCTCTTTAACCACATCCAGCCTCCATAATTTATATACAGTACACAAAACCACAGACTCATATACCACAGCATTGATCGGGGATATACTCCCCAGTCTGCCACATATAGAGATCTAGAGCTTCTAATAATTCTTTCAATAATAAAAAAGTAGTGCCATTGGTTTTCTCTTTCTGTTACCAAATAATTTAAATTAGCCAGAATTGAATATGTTGCATTTTGTTGCTTAAAACAAACCATTACAAATCTAAAAAACAGTTATTAATGTTTTAGCTATTTATGAAAATTGAAGATTAATTGCCCTTAACTTTAAATGTAACAATTATATGGATTGTGATGGGGCTCTTATTGTGGCAAAATAAATAATAAATATTTCTTTATAATGACACAGTGATTCCACGGATCATCATCAATTACTGTTGGGAATATCACTCGTGGCCAGCAGGAGGAGGCAAAGAGCACCACAGCTAAAGCTGTTAAGTATCACTTCCCTACCCACAATCATTTGCCTACAGTGCAAGGAAGAGGTGAGGTTTAGGTGTCTGATAAGAAGTTTTTCTTCAATCAAGAATTTTTTATTTTAAAGCAGAGTAGGTTTACTCTGATCTTTTCTAGGGTCTAGCTTTAGTCCACATCAGTCTCTTCAGTAGGGCAGTGGTGGCTTTTGAGTGCTTGGGAACTTGTGAGGTATACTCACTGCGCTTTCTCAAGATTTTGCTGCCCTATTCAGAAAGCCTGAGTATGCTTACTCAGACTCTTCTTCCACAGGTCCATGTTAGGTAAGGACCCTCTCAAACCAGGTGAGCTGTCCTTCTGCCGGACAGACCGTATTGAGGTAAGTGCTATATTTATTTTTCTTGGGAGACAGGAGAAATTGGCAATTCTGCAGTGTGTGAACTGTTTTATCAGAGGGCGCTAATTTAACCAGCTAGGTAAGGGTTACATTTTGTAAGTTTGTCAGGGCACTGAGACTGTGTTGGGGAGACAATTTTTTATTGGTGGCTTAAGTGATTTTCGCTCTGGTTTAGATCCGGGCTGAACTGTGTAGCGCTGCAGTTATGCTTGGTGTTACTGCTGCTCTGTTTTGACTTCGGGCCCGCCCCATACTAGAAAGGGGCGGAGCCTTGTTAGGTGGCATTTTTTTTTGTTGGCGCGCATTCTGTAGCTCTGTTGGCTGCAGTGTAGTGACGCAGTTGTTGGATGCTTCGATAGAAAGGATATAGCGCTGCCATTGCAGGTCCAGGGAAAAAGTAGACAAAACAGATCACTTGTATTTTTCTCCTCAGGCTTCAGGACAGGTAGGCACCTCAGTGAACTACTGAGGTGTTTGGGGTTGTCTGGGGTTTGTTTAGTAATTTATCTAGTATTAGTAAACTCAGGCTTGATCTATTCCTATTTAACATTGTTAAAGAAATAAAGTTTCTTTTTCTTGCTTGTCATTTTTTATTAAAATGGAACATGAGGCCTTGCAGATTGTTGCATGTCAGCTTTGTTATGATGCCCAGATGGAACCCCCAGTACCCTTTTGTTCTTCTTGCATAGAGAGAACCTTAAGTTATAGGGATAAAAAAATTTGACCATGAGTCACCATCAAGCATCCTAACCTTTTCAGTCTCCTCATGCAGTGCCCTGTATTTCCTCTCACAATCCAGTAGGATTTTCCTTACAGGATATTGCTACCCAGGTATCCTCTGTGGTATCTGAGGCATTGTCTGCCTTCCCCATACTGCAGGGAAGTCGTATAAGGAAATTTAAGGGTGTTGTTTCTCAAATTTCTGATGAAGAAAACATGTCTGTAGCATCTGAGGGTGAAATCTCAGAATCAGATAGTGTAATTCCTTTTTCTGATGCTGAAGTTGTATCCTTCAGATTTAAGTTAGAACACCTTTGCTTATTACTTAAGGAGGTTTTGGCTACTTTGGACAACTCCATCACACCGGTTGTAGTCAATCCTAAAAAATCTTGTAAGCTAAACCTTGATGTTCCCTTCACGGTGGAGGTATTCCCTGTGCCAGACCGTGCTACAGAGATTATTGCATGGGAGTGGGATAGACCTGGTATTCCCTTTTCTCCATCTCCTATTTTCAAGAAGATGTTTCCTATAGTGGATTCTATTAGGGAGTCATGACAGACGGTTCCTAAGGTAAAAGGAGCAATCTCCACTTCGGCTAAGAGGACTACTATTCCCATAGAGGATAGTTGTTCTTTCAAGGACCCAATGGATAAAATGTTGGAGGCTTTATTAAAGAAAATGCACGTTCACCAGGGTCTCCAATGGCAGCCTACGGTATGTATTGCCACTGTCACCAGCGCTGCAGCTTACTGGTTTGATGCGTTGACTGATTCTATTCGGACAGATACTCCTCTTGAGGAAATCCAGAACAGGATTAAGGCTCTTAAATTGGCCAATTCCTTTATTAATGATGCTTCTTTACAAGTCATTAAGCTGGGAGTAAAGATATCTGGTTTTGAGGTTCTAGCACACATAGCCTTATGGTTGAAATCCTTGTCTGTGGATGTTTCATCTAAGCCCAAACTTCTGGAGATTCCTTACAAGGGTAAGACCTTGTTTGAGCCTGGTTTGGCTGAGATCATCTCAGATATTACAGGATGAAAGGGATCCTTTCTTTCTCAAGAAAGAAAGAATAAGCAGAAAGGACGACAGTGTAATTTTCATTCCTTTCGTAACTTTAAAGGTAAATCCTCCCCTCCCTCTTCCAAACAAGATCAGGTCAAGTCCTCCTGGAAGCCTAGTCAGTCTTGGAACAAGGGAAAGCAGTCTAAGAAACCTGCAGCTGACCCCAAGTCAGCATGAAGGGTCGGCCCCCGATCCGGGAGCGGATCTAGTAGGGGGCAGACTTTCCTTTTTCGCTCAAGCCTGGATACGAGATGTTCCGGATCCCTGGTCGGTGGACATCGTATCCCAAGGGTACAAAATAGAATTCAAGACCTTCCCTCCAAGAGGAGGGTTTCTCCTCTCCAGATTATCTGTAGACCAGATAAAAATGAGAGGCGTTCTTACATTGGGTCAAGGACCTTGCCTCTCTGGGAGTAATAGTTCCTGTTCCTCCGCAGGAACAGGGCCTGGGATTTTACTCAAATCTGTTCGTAGTTCCCAAAAAGGAGGGAACTTTCAGGCCAACTTTGAACCTGAAGTGCCTAAACAAGTTCCTCAGGGTTCCATCCTTCAAGATGGAGACTATGCGCTCCATTCTTCCCTTGGTTCAAGAAGGTCAATTCATGACAACCATAGACTAAAAGGATGCGTACCTGCATGTTCCAATCCACAGGGATCATCACACGTTTCTGAGATTAGCCTTCTTGGACAATCACTTTCAGTTTGTAGCTCTTCCATTCGGCTTTGCCACAGCCCTCAGAATTTTCTCAAAGGTTCTGGGGGCTCTGTTGGCCGTTATCTGGTCTCGGGGCATTGCAGTGGTGCCTTATCTGGATGACATTATGGTTCAGACGCTGTCTTTTCAACAATAAAATAATAAAAAAATAATATTTTTTATTGAGGTTTTGTGAAATAAACATAAAACACAGATCGCCTTTTGATAACAGAAAATGATACAAATACAATTGTACAACCTATTTCAACAAATATGAAATTCACCATAGATAGGCAGATGTAATCTCGATTTTATGATATATTGGCATAATTGGCTGACCTATTAAAGACTCATTTTTAGGTCAAATGGCCTATTGATTTAGCAGTTAACTGATGGTCAGATGAATAGTTCTTTATGAACTGCAGATTGAGTATACATTATGGGGGGAGGGGGGAAATTTCAGCGGGTAAGCACCGCTCTTAAAATGAGGGGGGGGGGGGGTTGGAGGGGCGGAGCCATAAATGTAAACACTAATATATATCTTTCTGCACGGACGTCTTAAAAAAATCTATATATAGTATGGCCTCTAAGGATGTTAAAACAATGTCAGTGAAGACTATACACCAGTTGCCATCCCGGGAAGTCCATGGAACTATAATAAAATATGTTAGCAGGGGGTTGGGTTAGTGACTGATACAGTAGTATATTAAAACCTTAAGGGAAGTTCAGAACAAATAGGTTTACAATATTATACCTCAGGGACTTTTAGAGACAATTAGTACTACTCAGCATTGTGTCAAGACCAATAATCAGACTCAAATATAGACTATAAGCTTCCAAAGATTACTAATAATTCATGGTCTCCCTTAAATCTTGCAAGCATATAAATTCAAACTAGTTGAGGTTGTATAGCCATACCTGAGGTTCCTTTACAAGGCAAACTACTAGCATAGAAATTCAAACTAGTTGAGGTTGTATAGCCATACCTGAGGTTCCTTTACAAGGCAAACTACTATCCGTGTTAGTCATTCTAGCATTGGTTGGTTATGACAAATGCTCTATAACATTGTTTGTATTAGTAATACTAATATATATATTTATATTATTTAGTTCAAACAATTTACTTAGTATTATGTGGTTAATAGCCTATTTGATGGCTTGAAGATACTTAAATAAGTTTCATGATCTGATGAGCAGTGTTTCTTTGGTAGCTCAGATCCTGAGGTGTAAGGCTGAGATAAACTCTAGGTACTAAAATGGGTCAGTGGAAAATGCTTCCCAGAGTGATTAGAAAATGTACTGTAGACCACTGTTTTTCAATCCCAGCCCTCAAGGATAACAAATGGGCCAGATGTTCAGGATATCTGAACTAGAGCACTAAAGGGGAATAATTAGTTGATCAATAACGATTGTTACTAATTTGCTCTCCTCCATCAGCTGTTTCATCTGTGTTCTAGTATCATGAAAATCTTACTTATGAGTGTGCCCTTAGGATGTGTATTGAAAAACACTGCTGCAGACAACAAGCAACAGTCTGGTTTAGCAGATTCACCAGAGAGAGGCTTGTGACTGGTTACATGAAAACACAGGGAGGTTGACTGACACTAGAGTGTCAGGCTGGAGATTAGATAAAATTGAACAGGCTGAGGACAACATAGACAGGCTAAATGTGGATACTGAGGTATGCTGCAGTCACAGGAAGGTAACAGAGAACAAAGGTGCAGCTAGACAGGCAGGGATCTGGATACTTTTTTATGCTTGTACTCAGACTGATAGCTGGAAAACTGAGACAATTTAAAGTCTAATTACTCATGTATTCTGTGACAGATTAGAAACAAAGCTTTTTCTTATATAGGGCAAGATTAAAAGTGGAGCGGTATTGACGACTACCGCTTGCGTGCTAACTACGCATAGGTTAAAGCACTCTAAATACAAGTTGAAAGAAAAACATTGTTAGTGTGCTTACCCGATACGCGCAAAAAGTCTAACTTAGAATATTACGCGCACATTAATGTATTCCACCATAGCAGTCAATGGAGCAAGAAAAGTGGAAAAAACACCCTGCTCACACGCAAACCCGATCGCATTTTTTCAAGTGTGCTAACCTGACATGAAAATATGAATATTTCACATTCCAATGTTCTTCACATAAAAGAATATGTTTTATTTACTCATAAATACATATTTCTACATATATTTGATGGAATTTTGGTACATTATATATCTTTTACCTTTATACATACTGTAGATGATCATATATAAGTACATATATATATATATATATATATATATATATATATACAGTGTGTGTATATATATATATATATATATATATATATATATATATATATATTTAGGAATATCTATTTATAAATACATAGAACATATTCACCTATGTGCAATACAAAGTTTAAATCTTTATTATGAATATTTAATAAATATTCTTTTACGTTTTAATCTACTTGACTGCAAAGGTTTCCAATGCTTTTCTATATATGTCTATATATGTGTACATATGTATTTATGTGTTTTCATGTGTATATATTTCTGTAAATACATATATGCATATATCAATACATAAATACATCTGTACACACACACACACATATAAATATATATATATATATATATATATACACACAGTATATATACACAGTATATATACAGGGCTTTTAATACCCCCACCTCTGCCAGCTCATAAGAGGTAATATTTGTAATCATCATGTAAATACTCTAGTTTTCACTAGAGGGGGCTGCAAAATACATCAGACATTGGGGCATATTTATCCCCCGTGTTTCTGCTCTGAGCAGGCGGACAGACATCGCCGGAAATCAACCCGATCGAGTACGATCGGGTTGATTGACACCCCCCTGCTGGCGGCCTCTTGTGAGCTGCTGGTGCAATGCTGAATACGGCAAGCGTATTGCTCACCGTATTCAGCGAGGTCTGTCGGACCTGATCCGGATTGTCGGATCAGGTCCGACAGACCTTGATAAATAGAGGCCATTGTAAATAATCTTGTCCCTTTGCTTTTCTCACAGTTACTGAGGAGAATATATCAATCAAAAATCAACAAGTACTGGCACCTTTTCTTTTACAAAAAAAGCATTGTATATATAAATATGCACACATACATATTTAGACATGTGCATATCTCTATGTTAAAGCCCATTGCCTGGCATTTTGTTTCAAACACGTGAGATCTCATATCTTTTAGCCCTTATATTTTTTTTGTGCAATATTTGTTTTAAATAATTGTTATTAGATTGTGTTATTCTGAGTGTAACTGTACTTTTACATGATTTTTAATGGTTTTTATGCAACTTCTTATTCTAGTGTAACAGTTATCAAGAGCTCTGAGGTTGCGGTTATCCAACGCGTGTTAAATTAAATTGCGCTCCAGCGATCGCATTTACTTTCAACTTGTAAAAAAATGTGCTACTTCTGATGCGCACAAACAGGTGCTATGTAAACCCGATATCGCTTGCTTGCGCTGTAATCTGGCCCATAACTGAATACTCTTGGAGAAAAGGGAGGGAAAGGAAAGAAGGGAGGGAGAGAGAGAGAGAGAGAGAGAGAGAGAGAGAGAGAGAGAGAGAGAGAGAGAGAGAGAGAGAAGTGGGTAGGGAGAGGAGAAAATGGGGAGGGGAAGAAGGGACGGAAAGAAAGGAGTGAAAAAAGGGAGAAAGGGAGGGAGTTGAGAGAAAAAAGGGAGGGAGGGAGGGAAAGAAGGGAGGGGGGAGTTGAGGGAAGAAGGGAGGGACAAAGGGAAAGAAGAGAGGGAGGGAGGAAGGGAGGGAGGGAGGAAGGGAGGGAGGGAGGAAGGGAGGGAGTTGAGGAAGGGAGGGAGAAAGGGAAAGAAGGGAGAGAGGAAGGGAGGGAGGGAAAGAGGAATACACTTTGAAACAATCAAAATTCTTGCTGGTTTAAATAGGTTTTTCCAGTCCAACACTCACAGGGGCAGCCCCCGTGAAATTCTATTTAAAAAAAGGGGCTGTGAGTGGCGAGATATCACTCATAGAAATAATGAGATCTTTCTGCTATGTAAAACTTCATAAAGGAGGATGAACACAGCAGGAACCCAGTGTAAGTTTCAACTTTAATATTACTCCTAATATAAACCAAAATTACGCTGTTTTTAGTGCACATTACCTTACTATTCAGATTATTCTAACATTGGTGCCTAAATAATCTAGATTTTATTAAAGACAGGAGGCAAATATTTTGCATTTACCTTTACTGAATTCCAAACAGCAGCAAAGAAAACAATAACATAGTAACAAAAAAAAATCCAATCAGCAGAGAGCAGATAATATAACCACATAAGCACAGGAAATAACTTCCTCTTTTCGCTGCGGTAACAGAAGCAGGAAAGTCCATCAACTTGAAAACTTCACACAGGATGACCATAGAGATTTCATTGAAGAAAAAATATAGACATCTCAGTTCCAAGCGAGGAAAGCTCCTTTAAGCTGAAAACAAACAAAAAAAAAGTAATACTGCAACATAACAGTAGACAAACCTATGGAGAACAAATGTTAACAACAAGGTAAAGATAACAGATCCAGAACAACATAATATATATTTATTTATTATTTATAACATTTTTTTTACTTCCAGGGAGGGAAGAGGTTGGAAAATATTCACCTTCTGTCTTTAATAAAATCTAGATTATTTAGGCACCAAGGTTAGAATAATCTGAATTTTATGGCAAGACAGGAGGCTTCATATTTTGCATATTGTAATGCCTCAAAAGGACAGAGAGGAAAGTATGTACAAAGTGGAACCCACAAGGAGAAGGTTAAGAAAAATACCAAGCTAAAAGACCCGATGGTCCTAGCCAAGAAACCTGAAGGCAATGGCCCACCAAAGATGGATGAGAGTCTGCAGGACCCTGAGCAGAAAGATCTCCAAAAGGAGGAGAATATTCGGGCCGGGCATGAACCCTCTGATCCATGAAAGGGGATCTGACGAAGAGCCAGCTCCAGCATAGCGAGATAAACAGAAAGCTGAAGGGCTACACCAAGAGAATCTTATGAGAACACGAATAACCAAATTTGAATCTGATAAAAACAGAAGGAAATGCTTTCCGAGCAAGGAAGAAGAATGGACATCAGAGCCCTGGGACCGAAATTTACAAAACCAGGCAAAGGACATGGCCAAGGACACTAAAAGCCGACAGGTTAGATAAGAAAGAAAGAAAGAACCGCATTGCCAGAGACTCGAATAACAAGGTAAGAGGGGAACTGAACCTTAATGGTCTGCAAGTGTGGCAGACTAAACAATGTCTACCCACGGAAACCCCACGAAGGGAAAAAGACCCATAGTAAGGCAGATCCGCACGGATCGACAGGCCAGGAAGAAAATCAAGAGAAGAGTGGGAGGACACACTGTCATGGAAAGGGGAGGCAGAAAAGGACATACCCTTATACCGACAAACCCAGACAGACCAGAGAATGATAGCAGAAACTTCTAGATCCTGGAGCCCAGGGTTTACACAGTGGAAGTGACACCACACATGAAGGCCTTCTGATGACCAGGGACCCTAGAAATCTTCTAGACTAGGTGGTTCAGATGCCCTAAAGAACAAATTTCAGGGTCCTTAAACTACAAGATGATGCAGACTACAGATGCTGGAAACTCTCCACTGATGAGAAACCAGTCCATTGAGTAATTGAACACTCTTGGGATGAAATGTTCCGAACAATCAGAGTACAGGAAAGAGGCCGATTAGAAAGTTGGAGAGGGCTGGAAAATGACTTGGGGGGAAGAGGACAAGAGGTCAAAGATACTTAACCAATGCCGATGGAAATAGAGACAATGGTTCGAAGCACATCGGATCTCTACTCTAACCTGAATTGGTCAATCTTCTCCAAAGGAAGAAGGAGATGGCTCCGGGTTGCATCTATGGAGAAAACCAGGAAATCTACCAGATGAAAAGGAAGAATGCTTCAAGATAATGAGGAGTCCCTGAACAAAGGACCTAGTTTGAGAGCCTGCCCCCTCCATTGCTTAAACTATAGAAAGGGATCAGTGCATAATAGCGCAGCTCTGTGCCTTACCCTGTATAGAGCAACATAAGAGTTGCCTAGCAAAAAAGGGTGGGGGCAGGAAACCCAGATTCCAACCATGGAATGATCTAAGGAGGAGCCTGAAAGCAAATTAGTCAATTTTGGGGGCCAAGGGGCTAGCAGTATCCAGATGTTTATCCTGGACACCAAGAAGAGATCACTCCAGGCCATAGAATGGAAAAGGTGTCTCTGGAAAAACCTAGGCAGATGAGGAGGGAGTGACCACTCAGAAGAATGAGGGCGTCTAAAGTGCTATGGACTGAAAATAAGATTGTCAGCGGGATCCAGGAGATCCTCATCTATCTACTTAGAGGGGCTTTGAAAAGGAGGGCATTTGAAAGATCTCCTTCTGCATGGTTGTCCGAATCCCAATCAGGGTTTGAGAGATAGTCCTGATTGAGATCCTCCAGATTAAAAATGTTGGAGTCTTGCACAGACATTCTGTCACGCTCGGATGAGCAGGTTCTGGGGTATAGAGCTTATGCAAGGTGGTGGCAGGTTTAGGACTGTCTTGAATGCTGAAAGGGGCCAGCGGTATGTGTTTCTTTCTGGAATTACCCCTATTAGGCATGTTTAAGAAACAGACAAGCAAGTAATTTTATTGCACAGGAACTGGAGACTTGGAGGCTGGAAGCAGGGTAAGTGAGCAGTGCCCACACCAGAACTGGAGTCTGAAGTAATGCCCATGATAGGGCCAGGAACAGGAGTGCAAACTTAGGCTTAAAACAGGAGAGGTGCCCGATGGAGGCCGAGGCAGTAGTTGCCCAATGGAGGCCGAGACTGGAGGTACTCACTTGAGGCCAAAACTGGAGGTGCCCACATGAGGCCAAGACTGGATACACTGGTACTGCTGAGACAGGCTGAAGGCACAGGATACACAGATACGGCTGTGACAGGCTAAAGACACAGGATACACAGATACTACTGAGACAGGCTGAAGACACAGGATACACAGATACTACTGAGACAGACTGAAGCCACAGGATACACAGGTACTACTGTGACAGGCAGGAGACACAAGATACACAGATACTGCTGTGACAGGCTGGAGACACAGGATACACAGATACTACTGAGACAGGCTGAAGACAAAGGATACACAGATACTACTGAGACAGGCTGAAGACACAGGATACACAGGTACTACTGTGACAGACAGGAGACACAGCATACACAGATACTGCTGTGACAGACAGCAGACACGGGATACACAGGTACTTCCGTGACAGGCAGGAGACACAGGATACACAGGTACTTCTGTGACAGGCTGGAGACACAGGATACACAGGTTATTCTGTGACAGGCAGGAGACACAGGATACACAGGTTCTGCTGTGACAGACAGGAGACACAGGATACACAGGTTCTGCTGTGACAGACATTAGACACAGGATACACAGGTTCTGCTGTGACATACAGGAGACACAGGATACACAGGTTCTGCTGTGACAGGCAGGAGACACAGGATACACAGGTTCTTCTGTGACAGACAGGAGACACAGGATACACAGGTTCTGCTGTGACAGACATTAGACACAGGATACACAGGTTCTGCTGTGACAGACATTAGACAGAGGATACACAGGTTCTGCTGTGACAGACAGGAGACACAGGAGACACAGGTTCTGCTGTGACAGACAGGAGACACAGGATACACAGGTTCTTCTGTGACAGACAGGAGACATAGGATACACAGGTTCTGCTGTGACAGACATTAGACACAGGATACACAGGTTCTGCTGTGACAGACAGGAGACACAGGATACACAGGTTCTGCTGTGACAGGCAGGAGTCACAGGATACACAGGTATTAAAAACACAGAAAGCAACACATTTCTCAGATCTCTTTTGTGACAGACAGGAGACACAGGATACACAGGTTCTGCTGTGACAGACAGGAGACACAGGATACACAGGTTCTACTGTGACAGACAGGAGACACAGGATACACAGGTTCTTCTGTGACAGACAGGAGACACAGGATACACAGGTTCTGCTGTGACAGACATTAGACACAGGATACACAGGTTCTGCTGTGACAGACAGGAGACACAGGATACACAGGTTCTGCTGTGACAGACAGGAGACACAGGATACACAGGTTCTGCTGTGACAGACAGGAGACACAGGATACACAGGTTCTGCTGTGACAGACAGGAGACACAGGATACACAGGTTCTTCTGTGACAGGCAGGAGACACAGGATACACAGGTTCTTCTGTGACAGGCAGGAGACACAGGATACACAGGTTCTGCTGTGACAGACAGGAGACACAGGATACACAGGTTCTGCTGTGACAGACAGGAGACAAAGGATACACAGGTACTTCTGTGACAGGCAGGAGACACAGGATACACAGGTTCTGCTGTGACAGACATTAGACACAGGATACACAGGTTCTGCTGTGACAGACAGGAGTCACAGGATACACAGGTATGACTCTGAAATTAAAAACACAGAAAGCAACACATTTCTCAGATCTCTGTTGTGACAGACAGGAGGCACAGGATACACAGGTTCTGCTGTGACAGACAGGAGACACAGGATACACAGGTTCTGCTGTGACAGACAGGAGACACAGGATACACAGGTTCTTCTGTGACAGGCAGGAGACACAGGATACACAGGTTCTTCTGTGACAGGCAGGAGACACAGGATACACAGGTTCTGCTGTGACAGACAGGAGACACAGGATACACAGGTTCTGCTGTGACAGACAGGAGACACAGGATACACAGGTTCTGCTGTGACAGACATTAGACACAGGATACACAGGTTCTGCTGTGACAGACAGGAGACAAAGAATACACAGGTACTTCTGTGACAGGCTGGAGACACAGGGTACATAGATACTACTGTGACAGACAGGAGACACAGGATACACAGGTTCTTCTGTGACAGGCAGGAGACACAGGATACACAGGTTCTTCTGTGACAGGCAGGAGACACAGGATACACAGGTTCTGCTGTGACAGACAGGAGACACAGGATACACAGGTTCTGCTGTGACAGACAGGAGACAAAGGATACACAGGTACTTCTGTGACAGGCAGGAGACACAGGATACACAGGTTCTGCTGTGACAGACAGGAGACACAGGATACACAGGTTCTGCTGTGACAGACATTAGACACAGGATACACAGGTTCTGCTGTGACATACAGGAGACACAGGATACACAGGTTCTGCTGTGACAGGCAGGAGACACAGGATACACAGGTTCTTCTGTGACAGACAGGAGACACAGGATACACAGGTTCTGCTGTGACAGACATTAGACACAGGATACACAGGTTCTGCTGTGACAGACAGGAGACAAAGAATACACAGGTACTTCTGTGACAGGCTGGAGACACAGGGTACATAGATACTACTGTGACAGGCAGGAAACACAGGATACACAAATGCTGCTGTGGAGACACAGGATACACAGGTACTGCTGTGACAGGCTAGAAACACAAGATACACAGATGTTTGGCATAGCCCACTGTGGATACCTGAACACTGGTAGCAGAGACTCTATGCAAAACTTGGCACAGGGTACAATAGACAGGGTACAAGGCCAGGTTCGGTAAACATAAAAGCAGTCCAATCTTTCATCAAAACCTAGGGAGATCCAAAAGGGTAGTCAGAGAACAAGCCAGGTTCAGGAACCAACACAGGCAACACAGGCAAGATCAGAGACACTGAACCAGGATGAATCCTAATGTCAGAGCAGGAAGTGGATTGTAAAGCAGTATTTTATAGGGGAGCTGATTGCAAAACTTCTATTCTGTTGATATACCAACTGTGTATCCACTCTAGGGGGCGCAACAAGCAAGTGAAGATAAAATAGATATGAATAAATCCACAATAAATATAGAGCTAGCCACAATAAAGGCAATAAGTACAATATACTAGTGATATATAGAAAAACAAATACTTAATCTTGTCTAGTGACAAGAAGAAACACTGGACCAAAGTCCTATTATATCTTAGCTGTTTCCAGATGTCAGTCCATAGATGGATACAAGGAATATGTGTCTTTTAATAATGTAATCCTGATTGGATGTTCAGGCTGATGGAGGATTACAATATGGATCACACCCAATGGGAGTCAGCTCTTTGTCACGATATGCCGTCTGGATGTAAACTTTTTCTGTGAATAAATCACAAAACAAAGGTGCCTCCTAGTGTGATATAGTAGGTACAAGGTGGTTAAAGCTAAATAAATAATGGATATTTGCAAACGGAGCAGCACCCAATTGTGCTAAGTCAGGCAGACTGGGAACTTGCAGTGTTCCAGCTCACTGACCCAGCATCGGTTTCCCAGGTGTCCTCAGTGGAAAATAAGCTCAGACTCTCATATAAAATTGCAATTATCACAGTTTAATAAAAACATAAAAACAGAGGTCAAAATTAAAAACACTGAAATCAACACGTTTCTCAGATCTCTGTTTCATCAGGCTTCTGCTGACTAAATGAGAGTTCTGAGTTAAATACAACAAACAACCAATCCTAATTCTCTTAAAAGTGACACACCTCTTCAGGTGTGTATATGCATATTTAATCTAATTAGTGCTGACATCACTAAAGCATGCAAACCTGCAGGTGTCATCTCATTAATAGTGCTATAATAAACACTCATTACTAGTACATGTCATTATAAACATTTTTTGACAATCCTAAATATCTTGATGTGAATATCATGTCACCAACACCACGGATGGACGGATTGACTGGTGTTGGACACTATAAATAAGACTAAGAGGACCTTTGTTAATTCGGCCTCTAAGACACCTCCCCCTATACATCTATATCTTCCAATTAAATGGAGAAATGAAAATACCCTTTAAAAATAGGATTTTTTATGTATCTTAAAGCTTTATACATCCAGGGGACATTTATAATAAAACAATTGATAGATGAAAACTTTGGTGACATGATATTCACATCAAGATATTTGGGATTCTCAAAAAATGTTATAATGATATGTACTAGTAATGAGTGTTTATTATAGCACTATTAAAGGGACATGAAACCCAAAAAATTTCTTTCATGATTCTGATAGAGAATACAATTTTAAACAACCTTTATTCTATAGGTAAGTATTTAGTTTTAAATAGGATTAATTTATTTAATTTTAGAAATTTTCTTTAGATTTATTAAAAATAGATTTAACTTAGGGGGGTGTTAGGGTTAGGGTTAGACTTAGGTTTAGGGGTTAATAACTTTATTATAGTAGCAGCAACGTTGGTGACGGCAGATTAGGGGTTAATAATTGTAGGTAGATTGCGGCGACGTTGGGGGGCAGATTAGGGGTTAATACAATTTATTATAATGTTTGCGAGGCGGGAGTGCGGCAGTTTAGGGGTTAATACATTTATTATAGTGGCGGCGATGTCCGGTCAGCAGAATAGGGGTTAATAAGTGTAGGTAGGTGGCGGCGACATTGGGGGGGGGGCAGATTAGGGGTAAATAAATAAAATGTAGGTGTCGGCAATGTTAGGGGCAGCAGATTAGGGGTTCAGAGGTATAATGTAGGTGGCGGCGATGTCTGGTCGGAAGATTAGGGGTTAAATAATTTTATTTTAGTGTTTGCGATGTGGGGGGCCTCGGTTTAGGGGTTTACTCACTTTCTCCAAGACTTGTAATACCGGCGTTAGGCAAATCCCATTAAAAAGATAGGATACGCAATTGACGTAAAGGGATTTGCAGTAGCCAAAAGTCGCTGAAGAAAAGTGAGCGTTGAGCCTCTACCTTACTGACTCGTAATACCAGTGGGCATTAAAAAGCAGCATTGCGACCTCTCAATGCTGCTTTTTAAGGCTAACGCAGAACTCGTAATCTAGCCGATTGTTAATAGGGGAAAATTAGAAAGTTGCTTTAAATTTCCTGCTCTATCTGAATCATGAAAGAAAAATGTTGGGTTTCATATCCCTTTAATGAGATGACACCTGCAGGTTTGCATGCTTTAGTGATGTCAGTACTAATTAGATTAAATATGCCTATACACACCTGAGGAGGTGTGTCACTTTTAAGAGAATTCGGATTGGTTGTTTGTTGTATTTAAGTCAGAACTCTCATTTAGTTAGCAGAAGCCTGATGAAACAGAAAGAGATCTGAGAAACACGTTGCTTTCTGTGTTTTTAATTTCAGAGTCATATATTTTGACCTCTGTTTTTATGTTTTTTAAATAAATTGTTATAATTGCAATTTTATATGAGAGTCTGAGCTTATTTTCCATTGAGGACACCTGTGAAACCGGTACTCATGCTGGGCCAGTGAGCTGGGACACTGCAAGTCCTCAGTCTGCCTGACTTATTACAATTAGGTGCTGCTCCATTTGTGAGTATCCATCATTTATTGAGCTTTAACCACCTTGTATCTACTATATGTTTTGTGATTTATTCACAGAAAAAGTTTTAATTGCAAAACTACTTGCAGTTGACAAGCAGGTGGAACCAGAGAGCAGTCGTCTGCAGGTAACAGGTCTCCAAAGACTTCAAGCAATTGCAAAGCCCTCTGGTGGTGCAGGAATAGAGAATCTGTCTGGGAACCAGTAAACCCAGGTTTCAAATCCGGGCACGGCTGTGACACTTCCCTGGTTTGTATCCTCAGGGTTGAGGATTCTTTGCCCCCTATTACCTCCGGGGATGAGGTTCTATCACCCTTACTAATACTGCCCGGGGGAAAGGGCCTTCATTTACATGCTGTTTCTTGCCCTTAAAAGGCTACAGAGTATTTAGAAAGAGCAAGTGTTATGAGTAAGGTCTTGACTTACTTCCTTATATTATAAAAAAGTGACACACTACTTGCTGCGCTAACAAATTATATTAGAAAATATGAGTATTAAAGGCCAAACCCTAACTCTTAAAAATATGAGTATTAAAGGCCAAACCCTAACTCTTAATAAGTACTGCTTATAAGTAAATACACGCAAATTGGTAATCTGCAAAAAGGTAAAACATGTTACTTAAAGAAATATTTGTGTATCTACACATATACACATATAAACTAATAGATATGATTATAAAGAATAAATTACTAACAGATAAATATATACCTATAATATAATATAAAGGGGTCAATTTATCAAGCTGCGGCAGACAGGGGCGCACATACCCGACCCTGTCCGCTGTAGCTCGCCTCTGGCGGATTGAATTTCGTAGCGGAATTCAGCATTACACTTGAGCGCTATTTTGCGCTCGTGTGAAGTCCCACCCCCTGCCAGCGCACAGCCAATCACGGGCGGGCAGGAGCTGTCAATCTCCCCAGTCGGACGAGACAAAGGAGATTGAAATTCACCACCTAAGAGGTTGCGAAAGGTTAGGGAAGCAGCGGTCTGATGACCACTGCTTGTTAAATACAGACTGTAGGTTCTCTTGTTAGAACCAGCAGCTGTAGCGGGGCGAAGCCTTTGATAAATCAACCCCATAAAATAGCCTTAATACAGGCTCTAAATACTTATATAAGAAAAAAGCTTGATATAGGTTAAACACTAACACAATTATATAGCCTATCCCGGCTAATATGCCTACAATTGAAAGAGCCTTAATACCGGCTTTGTACTAATAATAGGTAAAGCAGGCTCAAAATACTTACAAATGATATACATCATACACGGGCAGGAGGCATGCAATCTCGCCCCCTGCCCGCACACAGCCAATCACAGGCAGGCAGGAGCTGTCAATCTCCCCGGTCGGACGAGACAAAGGAGATTGAAATTCACCACCTAAGAGGTTGCGAAAGATTAGGGAAGCAGTGGTCTGATGACCGCTGCTTGTTAAATACAGACTGTAGGTTCTCTTGTAAGAACTAGCAGCCATAGCGGGGTGAAGCCTTTGATAAATCAACCCCATAATATAGCCTAAATACAGGCTCAAAATACTTATATAAGGAAAAAGCTTGATATAGGTTAAAACACTATACAAATGATATAGCCTATACCGGATAATATATCTACAATTGATATTAATAATAGGTACAGCAGGCTAGAAATACTTACAAATGATATTGCAATAGATATAGCCTAATGTAGGCTTAATATACTATATAATATGGCCATAATAGAGGCTGAATATATTATATTAATATAGCCTTAACGCAGGCTAATATATTATTATTATTTATTATCGGTTATTTGTAGAGCGCCAACAGATTCTGCAGCGCTATTAACAAAGGCAGAGTACAACAAAACAATTATAGGGATCAAATGGGTAGAGGGCCCTGCCAAGAGTTGAACTGTTGTAGTCAGCTCTTGAGAAGGTGACCAACAAACAGCTGGACTCTTAGGCTTACATGCTAAGGGGGTTCAGGGGATAGTAATGGAGGAGAGGAACTGGTATAAAGAAAGGTTAGAGTAGGTTGTATGCATCCCTGAACAATAGAGTCTTTAGGGAGCACTTGAAGCTTTTAAAACTAGAAGAGAGTCTTGTGGAGCGAAGCAGAGAGTTCCACAAGATGGGAGCCAGTCTGGAGAAGTCCTGTAAATGGGAGTGTGATGAGGTGACAAGAGAGTAGGAGAGTAGGAGGTCGTGAGCAGAGCGAAGGGGACGGGAGGGAGAGTATCTGGAGACAAGGTCTGAGATATAGGGGGGAGCAGTGCAGTTGAGGGCTTTGTATGTCAGAATGAGAATTTTGTGTTTGATCATAGGGGCAAGAGGAAGCCAGTGAAGAGATTGGCAGAGAGGTGCAGCAGATGAAGAGCAACGTGTAAGGAAGATGAGTCTGGCAGAGGCATTCATTATGGATTGTAAAGGAGCTAGGCGGCAGGTGGGGAGACCAGAGAGGACAGAGTTGTAGTAATTGAGGCAGGAGAGAATGAGAGAGTGGATTAAAATCTTAGTTGTGTCTTGTGTAAGGAAGTGTCTAATTTTAGAGATGTTTTTAAGGTGGAAGTGGCAGGCTTTAGCCAATGACTGAATGTGAGGAGTGAAAGAAAGATCTGAGTCAAATGTGACCCCGAGACATCGGGCATGCGGGGTAGGGGTAATGATGGAGTTGTTGACAGTTATAGAGAGATTGGGGGTGGAGAGTTTAGAAGAAGGGGGGAAAATAAGGAGCTCAGTTTTGGAGATATTTAGCTTGAGGTAGTGAGAGGACATCCAGTTGGAGATGTGAGAAAGACAGTTAGTGACACGGGTTAGCAAGGAAGTAGAAAGGTCTGAGGCAGAGAAGTAGATTTGGGTGTCATCGGCATACAAATGATATTGTAAACCGTGGGACTTTATTAGGGAACCTAGTGATGATGTGTAGATTGAGAAGAGAAGGGGACTGAGGACAGAGCCTTGTGGTACTTCAATAGAAAGTGGTGACAGGGCAGAGAAGGCCCCAGAGACAGCTACACTAAAGGTATGGTTTGACAGGTAGGAAGAGAGCCACGAGAGGGCTGTGTCACATATGCCGAAGGATTGGAGGGTTTGGAGCAAGAGAGGGTGGTCAACAGTGTCAAAGGCTGCAGACAGATCAAGGAGTATAAGCAGAGAGAAGTGGCCTTTTGATTTTGCTGTAAGTAGGTCGTTGGTAACCTTAACAATTGCTGTCTCTGTGGAGTGATGGGGATGAAATCCAGATTGCAATGGGTCAAGGAGGGAGTTTATTATAAGGAAATGGAATAGGCGTGCATAAGCTATTTTTTCGAGAAAATTTGATGCAAGAAGGAGGAGGGAAATAGGGCAGTAGTTGGATGGGGAGGTAGGATCAAGGGAAGGTTTTTTGAGGATAGGTGTGATCAGTGCATGTTTCAGTGATGAGGGAAATATACCGGTGCTGAGGGAGAGGTTGAAAGTGTGTGTGAGTATAGGGGTAAGGGTGGTAGAGAGGGAGGGGAGTAGATGTGTGGGGATAGGGTCAATAGGACAGGTAGTGAGGTGAGAGGGCAGTATAAGTGCCAAAACTTCTTCCTTAGTAACAGGGGAGAATGAGCTAAGTTAAGGTTATGTGGGTTGTGATTGATTGAGAGCATTTGAGGGGGTGAGAGAATGGAATTATGTTGAGAGCTGATTTAATTTTTGATGGAGTCTATTTTGTTATTGAAGTGGTTGGCAAAGTCTTGAGCTGACAGAGACGTTGTATTAGGAGGTGGGGAGGGAGGAGAAGAGTATTGAAAGTGGAGAACAAACGTTTTGGGTTTGAAGAAAGATTAGAGATAAGAGTAGAGAAGTAGTGTTGCTTATGGAAATTAAGGACAGAGTAGTAGGAGTTCAAGATAAATTTGTAATGTTGAAAATCAGCTGAACTCCTAGATTTTCTCCAGCGCCACTCAGCAGTACGGGAACATCTGCGTAGGTATCGTGTCAGAGGAGTATGCCAGGGCTGAGGATGAGTGTTTGATTTCCAAGCTATGGTAAGAGGGGCGAGATTGTCAAGGACGGATGTAAGGGTGGAATTATAGTGGCAGATAGATTGATCAGGGCATGAAAAGGAGGAGAAGGATGAGAAGAGAGGTTTGAGGGAATTAGAAAGCTGTTGTTGATCTAATGACATAATGTTTCTGTGAATTTTGGTGTGAGGAGCAGAAGGAGGGAGAGTTGTAGGGAGGGATGATATGTTGCAAGTAAGGAGATAGTGGTCAGAAAGAGGAAAGGGGGAGTTTGTGAAGTTTGAGAGGGTGCATCGATAGCTAAAGATCAGGTCAAGGGAGTGACCATCTTTGTGAGTGGTAGAATCAGTTCATTGTGACAAACCGAAAGAGGAAGTGATTTGCAGAAGTTGTTTTGCAGAGGAGGCAGTGGGATTGTCAAGAGGGATGTTGAAGTCACCAAGAATGAGGGAAGGGGTGTCTGAGGAAAGGAAATAAGGTAGCCAGAATATACTTGAATTAATATAGCCTAATTTAACAAATGGCAGTTTGTCATGGGATATACATGAACCAATAAAAGTATATACGTGTGCAAATGTAATTCCACATCCAAAGATGAGATTATAGCATACAGTCCAAAAAAGATTAATAGTGTATCTTTACACATGCACACATATACATTTCTAATATAAAGTATTGAATAATATTTATTTATTTATTTAAACATATATGTTTAAAGCCCACTTGGCTTCTATATTAACTCTCTTGCATCACATGTACAGTACATATATTGGGGCCTCTTTACTATGGTGCGAGTGGACATGATCCTATATTGCGGATCATGTCCGCTGCACATCGATAAATGCTGACAGCATACGCTGTCGGCATTTATCATTGCACCAGCAGTTCTTATGAAATGCTGGTGCAATGCCGCCCCCTGCAGATTTGCAGCCAATAAAATAAACAAAATGTTATTCAAATAGTTTTACAGAAATGACAGAAAACTTTTATTATAAAGAAAACGAAGACAGTAATTAAATTAAGGATTTCTAAGAATAAAATTAAACCAATATAGGGTACATCACCTGCTTCTGTTACCGCAGCGAAAAGAGGAAGTTATTTCCTGTGCTTATGTGGTTATATTATCTGTTCTCTGCTGATTGGATGTTTTTTGTTACTATGTTATTGTTTTCTTTGCTGTTGTTTGGAAGTCAGTAAAGATTAATGCAAAAGATGAAGCCTCCTGTCTTGCCATAAAATCACTATTATTTTCATATGCTTAGGTTTCCCTTTTATAGTAATTAGCGTTTTTAATAAAAGCCCCCCTCTTTATTTGCGAGAAAAAAAGTGAGATCTGTAGAACGAAAATGTTTACAGAATTACGTTGGGATTTGAGAGACAATTTCATATATGCCAATGGAATGCCCTTGTACAGCCCATTTTACATAAAAACAATTAAGAATGAATTCATGATAAACTGATAACCTTCAATTGCCTATTGAATATACTTTTTGTACCACAGAACTTTCTGCATTCTTTATAAAAAAACAAATTATCCTATGCTTTCTGAAGCAAACAATAACAAACAATAAGTAAAATAATTAAATTACAATTGTTTAGATGTGGTTTTACAATTATGACTTACTAAATCCCTATAGGTTTCATTAGTTATTAGTCATAGTTACATTTATGTTATTAGACATTTTAAACTAATAATTACTTTCTTACATCACCTTTGGATGCATTCATTAAAAATAATTGGTAGCGATTAGTTATGTAACTCTGTCATCAAATGGTTAATTACTGCAGATTACTATAAATTTAGTACATTCATTATAAATGTGTTAATATAATTAAAATAAATAAATAAAAAAAATCTTTCACAATCTGTCTTGGAAGAACTAAACTGTCTTTTTTAGTAACATCAGCATTGACATATGAAATACAATAGTGTTTTTTTTTTGTTTATACTTTTTTAAATAAATAGACAAATAGGTAAACAAACACACAGATTTCCATTTCATTACATGTAATTACATGGAGAATCACTCATTATAATTAGGATTTTTTAATAGTATATCAAATTTTACTCAACATGCTCATTAATGGCATCAGACTGTTTTTATGAAAAAACATAATTTATGTATGAACTTACCTGATAAATTCATTTATTTCATATTGGCAAGAGTCCATGAGCTAGTGACATATGGGATATACAATCCTACCAGGAGGGGCAAAGTTTCCCAAACCTCAAAATGCCTATAAATACACCCCTCACCACACCCACAATTCAGTTTAACGAATAGCCAAGTAGTGGGGTGATAGAAAAAAAGCAGTAAAAAGCATCTAAAAAGGAATTGGAAATATAATTGTGCTTTATACAAAAAACATAACTACCATAAAAAGGGTGGGTCTCATGGACTCTTGCCAAAATGAAAGAAATGAATTTATCAGAAAAGTTCATACATAAATTATGTTTTCTTTCATGTAATTGGCAAGAGTCCATGAGCTAAGAGTCACTAGAGAGGGAGGGATAAAATAAAAACAGCCATTTTCCGACTGAAAAAATTAAATCCACAACCAAAAGAATTAGTTTTTCTCATAAATGAAAAGAAAAAACTTAATCAGAGTAATCAAACTGAAACGGCTGCCTGAAGAACTTTTCTACCAAAAACTGCTTCCGAAGAGGCAAATACATCAAAACGGTAGAATTTAGTAAATGTATGCAAAGAAGACCAAGTCGCTGCTTTGCAAATCTGATCAACTGAAGCTTCATTCTTAAAAGCCCACTAAGTGGAGACTGATCTAGTAGAATGACCTGTGATTCTCTGAGGTGGGGCCTGACCCGACTCCAAATAAGCCTTATGAATCAAAAGCTTTAACCAAGATGCCAAGGAAATGGCAGAAGCTTTCTGACCTTTCCTAGAACCAGAAAAGACAACAAATAGACTAGAAGTCTTCCAGAAATCTTTTGTAGCTTCAACATTATATTTCAAAGCTCTTACAACATCCAGAGAATGTAAGGATCTCTCCAAAGAATTCTTAGGATTAGGACACAAAGAGGGGACATAAAGCTTTCAAAACCAAATTAAGACTTCAAGGAGGAGAGATTGATTTAATGACAGGCTTGATACTGACCAAAGTCTGTACAAAACAGTGAATATCAGGAAGCTTAGCAATCTTTCTGCGAAATAAAACAGAAAGAGCAGAGACTTGTCCCTTTAAGGAACTTGCAGACAAACCTTTATCTAAACCATTCTGAAGAAACTGTAAAATTCTAGGAATTCTAAAAGAATGCCTGGAGAATTTATGAGAAGAACACCATGAAATATAAGTCTTCCAAGCTCGATAATAAATCTTCCTAGAAATAGATTTACGGGCCTGTAACATAGTATCAATCACTGAGTAAGAGAAACCTCTATGACTAAGCACTAAACGTTGAATTTCCATACCTTCAAATTCAATGGTCTGGTCTTAAAGGAAGTGGCCAAGGTTGACAACTGGACATCCGGACAAGGTCTGCATACCAGAACTTGTGAGGCCATGCTGGTGCTACCAGAAACACAAAAAAATGTTCCATGATGATCTTGGAGATCACTCTTGGAAGAAGAACCAGAGACGGGAAGATATAAGCAGGTTAGTAAAACCAAGGAACTGCTAACGCATCCACCAACTCCACCTGAGGATCCCTGGACCTGGACAGGTACCTGGGAAGTTTCTTGTTTAGATGGGAAGCCATCAGATCTATTTATGGAGGACCCCACATCTGAACAATCTGAAAAAACACATCTGGATGGAGCGAGCACTCCCCCGGATGTAAAGTCCCACAGCTGAGATAATCCGCTTCCCAATTGTCTACACCTGGGATATGTACCGCAGAAATAAGACAAGTGCTGGGTTCTGCCCAAACAAGTATCCAAGATACTTCTTTCATAGCTAGGGGACTGCGAATCCCACCATGAATTGATATATGCCACAGTCATGATATTGTCTGTCTGAAAACAAATGAATGGTTCTCTCTTCAACAGAGGCCAAACCTGAAGAGTCCTGAAAATAGCATGGAGTTCTAAAATATTGATTGGTAACCTCGCCTCTTGAGCTTTCCAAACCCCTTGTGCTGTCAGAGATCCCCAGACAGCTCCCCAACCTGAAAGACTTGCATCTGTTGTGATTACTGTCCAGGTTGGATGAACAAAAGAGGACCATTGAATTATACGATGGTGATCTAACCACCAAGTCAGAGAAAGTTGAACATTGGGATTTAAAGATATTAATTGTGACATCTTTGTATAATCCCTGAACCATTGATTCAGCATACAAAGCTGGAGAGGTCTCATATGAAAACGAGCAAAGGGGATTGCGTCAGATGCTGCAGTCATGAGACCTAAAACCTCTTCATTTGTCTCTTTTCTGTTAGAGACAGAGTCATGGACACTGAATCTATCTGGAAACCTAAAAAGGTGACCCTTGTCTGAGGAATCAAGGAACTTTTTAGTAAATTGATCCCCCAACCATGTCTTGGAAGACACAACACTAGTTGAATCATGTGACATTCGGCAGGATGTATAGACTGAGCTAGTACCAAGATATTGTCCAAATAAGGAAACACCACAATACCATGTTCTCTGATTACAGAGAGAAGGGCACTGAGAACTTTTGAAAAAATTCTTGGAGCTGTGGCTAGGCCAAATGGAAGAGCGACAAATTGGTAATGCTTGTCTAGAAAAGAGAATCTCAGAAACCGATAGTGGTCTGGATGAATCGGAATATGAAGATAGGCATCCTGTAAGTCTATCATGGACATATAATGCCCTTGCTGAACAAAAGGCAGAATAGTCCTTATAGTCACCATTTTGAAAGTTGGCGCTCTTACAAAACGGTTCAAAATTTTCAGATCCAGAATTGGCCTGAATGAATTTTTTTTCTTTGGGACAATGAATAGATTTGAATAAAACCCCAGACCCTGTTCCTGAAACGGAACTGGAATAATTACCCCTGAAAGCTCTAGATCTGAAACACACTTTAGAAAGGCCTGAGCCTTCACTGGATTTGCTGGAATGCGTGAGAGAAAAAAAATCTTCTCACAGGAGGTCTTTCTCTGAATCCTATTCGATACCCTTGAGAGACAATGATCCGAATCCATTGATTTTAGACAGAATCTGCCCAAATGTCTTGGAAAAAATTGAATATGCCCCTACCAGCTGAGCTGGAATGAGGGTTGCACCTTCATGCAGACTTGGGGGCTGGCTTTGGTTTCTTAAAAGGCTTGGATTTATTCCAACTTGAAGAGGGTTTCCAATTATAACCAGATTCTTTGGGGGAAGTATTGGCTTCTGTTCCTTATTCTATCGAAAAGAACGAAAATGATTAGAAGCTTTAGATTTACCCTTAGATCTTTTATCCTGAGGTAAAACATTTCCCTTCCCCCCAGTAACAGTTTAAATAATTGAATCCAACTGAGATCCAAACAAATTGCTACCTTGGAAAGAAAGAGATAGTAATCTAGATACCATGTCAGCATTCCAATATTTGAGCCACAAAGCTCTTCTAGCTAAAATAGCTAAAGACATAGATTTAACATCAATTTTCATGATATCAAAAATAGCATCACAGATAAAATGATTAGCATGTTGAAGCAAGCGAACAATGCTAGACAAATCAGGATCTGTTTCCTGTTGCGCTAAACATTCCAACCAAAAAGTTGATGCAGCTGCAACATCAGCCATAGAAATGACAGGCCTGAGAAGATAGCCAGAATATAAATAAGCTTTCCTTGGATAAGATTCAAGTTTCCTATCTAAAGGGTCCTTAAAGGAAGTACTATCTTCCATAGGGATAGTAGTACATTTGGCAAGAGTAGAAATAGCCCCATCAACTTTGGGGATTTTTTCCCAAAACTCCAATCTAATTGCTGGCAAGGGATACAATTTTTTAAACCTAGCAGAAGGAATAAAAGAAGTACCAGGCCTATTCCATTCCTTTGAAATCATATCAGAAATAGCATCAGGAACTGGGAAAAACCTATGGAGTAACCACAGGAGGTTTATAAACAGAATTTAAATGTTTACTAGTTTTAATATAAAGGGGACTAGTTTCCTCAATATCCAAATTAATCAACACCTCTTTTAACAAGGAACAAATATACTCCATCTTAAAGAGATAAGTAGATTTGTCAGTGTCAATATCTGAGGTAGGATCTTCTGAATCAGATAGATCCTCATCAGAGGAGGATCATTTAGAATGTTGTCGGTCATTTAAAATATCATCAACTTTATGAGAAGTTTTAAAAGACCTTGTACGTTTATTAGAAGACGGAATAGCAGACAAAGCCTTCTGAATCGCATCAGCAATAAAATCTTTTATATTCACAGGGATATCATGTACATTAGATGTTGAAGGAACAACAGGCATTGTACTAGTACTGATGGTGATGGATACATTCTCTGCATGTAAAAGCTTATCATGACAACTATTACATACTACAGCTGGAGATATATTCTCTGCTAACTTACAACATATGCACTTAGCTTTGGTAGAACTGTTATCAGGCAGCAGGGATCCAACAGTGGTTTCTGAGACAGGATCTGATTGAGACATCTTGCAAATGTAATAGGAAAAACAACATATAACGCAAAATTAAAATTGTTTGGTGCTAACAACATTCAGAAATGATGCAACTCACGTCATGGCAGACGCAACCTTGCAAGGAAACTCTGCGTCAACTAAGACGCTAGAAATGACGAATTTGCATTACCAAACGTACCTTCACGAAAAAAAAAATTCTTGCGCCAAGAATGACGCAATAAACATCAGTATTTTGCGACCTTGCGAGCTTAATTTTGCCCATGAAAATTAATGAAAAAGCAGTCAATTTGAAGACAGACTATACCCCAGGTAAGAAAAAATAACTTCATAAATATGTTTCCCAAATTTGAAACTGTTAGTCTGCAAAAGGAAATATACATAAACCTGACTCATGGCAAATATAAGTACAATACATATATTTAAAACTTTATATTACTTCATAAAGTGCCAAACCATAGCTGAGAGTGTCTTAAGTAATGAAAACATACTTACCGAAAGACACCCATCCACATATATAGCAGATAGCCAAACCAGTAATGAAACAGTAACAGTAGTGGTAATGGAATATGAGAGTATATCGTCGATCTGAAAAGGGAGGTAGGAGATGAATCTCTACGACCGATAACAGAGAACCTTTGAAAAGATTTCCTTTGAGGAAAACCATGGAATCAATAGGTGATACTCTCTTTACATCCCTCTGACATTCATTGCACAAACTTACTTCACCACCTCCATAGGAGGCAAAGTTTGTAAAACTGATTTGTGGGTGTGGTGAGGGGTGTATTTATAGGCATTCTGAGGTTTGGGAAACTTTGCCCCTCCTGGTAGGATTGTATATCCCATACGTCACTAGCTCATGGGCTCTTGCCAATTACATGAAAGGACTTTAAATAGTATAATATAACACACAGAGGGGCCTATTTATTAATGTGCGAGCAGACATGATCCAATATTGCAGATCATGCCCGTCGCACATTGATAAATGCTGACAGCATAAGCTCTCTGCATTTTTCATTGTACCAGCAGTTCTGGTGAACTGCTGGTGCAACGCCGCCCCCTGCAGATTTGCGGCAGCAGGGGGTGTCAATCAACAGATCGTATTGGATCAGGTTGATTTCTGGCGATGTCTATCCACCGCCTCAGAGCAGGTGGACAGGTTATGGGGCAGCGGTCTTTAGACCGCTGCTTCATCACTTGTGTTTCTGGTGAGCCTGAAGACTCGCCAGAAACACGGGGCTTCAAGCTCCATACGGAGCTTAATAAATATGTCCTAGGGTGAACAACATATTTAGCTGCTTTATCATGAATAGAATGAGATTCCTCCACTACAAAATCATCAATAGCAGAGTCAGCTACCAGTTTTAAGGACAAGGGAGATCATGGGAATGACAAACTTGGAGACTGAAACAAAGTCCACAGCTGGGGTTAATGGACATTGTAGTGAAAAAAATAAAGTTTTATACATAAGAGTATGCATAACACAGCCAGCGACTGGTGCGGTCATTAGACTGCAACCTCTGACTGATTTACCAGCTGCTTTGTGTTTGGGACAAGCAGTTCTGTGATCCTCTCCACTCAAGCATGAGTAGCGATAAAAATAACAAGCTCTAGCAAAATTATAGCATGTACTGTATTTGTTTTACTAAATTGGGCTCCATATACTAAGCAGAGTAAGCTGCTTTTGAGACCTTACAGCAGGCTTGCACATCACACCGCTGCTTCTTACACTGTCGGCCAAATCTAAGATAGTTGATTGGAATCACCCCGAATAAGCTCACGCAGGGTGATTGACAGGCACTTCTCTTACGCGAGAAAAGGGACGGCATAACACCCTCCTGCGAGTTTGTGATGGAATGAACAGGGTCTGCTGCCGTTCAATTCAAAGCTGTGCAGGCAGGTTCTCAAGTCGAAAACCTTGTCCATGCGGTGCTTACTACATGCAACCCAATGTTTTTTTTAAAGGGACATTATAACCAAAAATGTTCTTTCGTGATTTAGATAGAGCATACAATTTTAAACAAATTTCCAAAAAATTATATTGTCAAATTTACTTGTTTAAGGAGCAGCAATGCACTACTGAGAACTAGCTGAATCTATCGGGCTAGCTAATGTCATGACAACCAGCATGTATGTGCAGCCACCAATCAGCAGCTATTTCTCAGTAGTGCATTGCTTCTCCTGAGCCTACCTAGGTATGCTTTTCAACAAAGGATACCAAAAGAACAATAAAATTAGATGATAGAATTAAATTTGAAAGTTGCCTGCTTTATCTAAATCATGAAAGTTACATTTTTATTTTACTGTCTCTTTAACTGACTTTACACATTTTTAAAAAAAATCTTTCAATCGCTGCGTCTCCATCCCTACATTAACTAAGCAGAAAAAAGCATTCACATTTATAAACCGTTTTTTTTTTTTCTTTTAAAGACAAGCATGTTAAGGACTGGCAAACACATTAATTTTAATATTCACAGAGCATTAGCACACACTTTGTAATAGTTCATGCAATTGTTGGAAATGTTAGTGAAACATACATAGGGGCCAATTTAACAAACCCCATAAGCTGCCTTATATAGCTGTTTCTGCGAGAGCCGTGAGGCTCGCCGGAAACAGGAGTTAAGAAGCAGCGCTCATAAGACCGCTGCTCCTTAACTCGTCCGCCACCTCTGAGGCTACGGATACAATCTGTTGATTGACACCCCCTGCTAGCGGCCGGTTGGACCAAATGTGCAGGGGGTAATATTGCACAAGCACTTCACTAGAAATGCTTGTGCAATGATAAATGCCACAGAAAGAATCAGAAAGATTCCAGCACACATATACACCAACTGCCCGCTGCCTGCAAACCCCCAAACAGATTCAAACAAGGACGGCAGCAGCATACCTTTTCACCAAATTTATTATGGCACAAAAGCCCACAACGTTTTGGGGTATTACCCCTTAATCATGTGGAACCACATGATTAAGGGGTAATACCCCTAAACGTTGTGGGCTTTTGTGCCATAATAAATTTGGTGAAAATTTATGCTGCTGCCGTCCTTGTTTGAATCAATGATAAATGCCAACAGCATATGCTGTTGGCATTTAGCGAGGTCAAGCGGACATGATTCGCTACAGCGAATCATGTCCACTCAAACCATAATAAATCTACCCCATAAAGTTGACTGAAAAAATAATTTTTCATTACCAAGCGCAAGAAGTCATAACTCTGCAACATTGATAAAAGTCATTGTAAAGCAAAGTGAACACGTGAAATTAGGCTGACAAGGGGTGTTCTTCAGCAGTCTCTGGTATTACAGTGAGAAACACCTAAAAACCCTCATTTGTTACACCATTATTTTTCAACTCCAGTCCTTAGGGCACACTTATTGGTCAGATTTGTATGAAATCTAGAATACAAGTGAAATAATCACCTGATGGGTGAAAGTATGTTAGTAACCATGGTTACTAATTATCTTATTATTTCACAAGTGCTCTAGTTTTCTGAGGACTGGAGTTGAAAAGCACAACTCTGTACAGGGTACACTGCAAAAAACTAACATCTTCTGACAGATTTATTTTGCCACTCTTTCATTAGCAAAAAAAAATATTTTTTCTTAAACCTTTAATGACCACGTATGCTACTGGTTCTTAAAGAGACATGAAACCCAAAATGTGTCTTTCTTGATTCAGATAGGACATACAATTTTAAACATTATTCCATTTTACTTCTATTATCAAATTTGCTTCATTCTCCTGGGGCGCGATCCGATATAGATCGCAGTTTGCGGCGCAAGCGAGGGAACCGGCGTCGCCCGCAGTTTCAGCTCGCAACTCGAGCTATCCCATATAAGTCGCCGTCAGATGCTAACGTCAGATGCTAACGTGCCGTAAGTCTGACAAACCAGCGATGTCCAGAAATCTGCGTAAGTACAAATTTCTGGCGTCGCCAGTGACTTGCGGCACGTTAGAAACTGCCGGCGCCTATAAAACCTGACTAAAGTCTAAAACACCCGCACTGTCTAACACGCCTCCCTAACATAGCCCGACAAGTCTAACACGCCTCCCTAACATAGCCCGACACGTCTAACCCTCTATCCGCTATCCCCCCTCACTATCCTAACAATAAAAAAGCTATTAACCCCTAAACCGCCGCTCCCGTACCCCGCCGCAACCTAATAAAGTTATTAACCCCTAAACCGCCGCTCCCGTACCCCGCCGCCAGCTATATTATATCTATAACCCCCTAAAGTGAGCCCCTAACACCGCCGCCATCTATATTACAATTATTAACCCCCAATGTAAGCCCCTTACACCGCCGCCATCTCTATTAAAATGATTAACCCCTAATTTAATCTACCTACCCCGCCGCCAGCTATATTATCTATGTTAACCCTAAGTATATTATAGTTAATATAGGTATTACATTATATATATTAACTATATTAACCCTGATTATATTAGGGTTAATATAGTTAATATAGTTACTATAGTATTTATATTAACTATATTAACTCTATCTAACCCTAACACCCCTAACTAAATGTATATTAAATTAATCTAATTCATTTATAAACTAAAATATTCCTATTTAAATCTAAATACTTACCTATAAAATAAACCCTAAGATAGCTACAATATAATTAATAATTACATTGTAGCTATGTTAGGGTTAATATTTATTTTACAGGTAAATTGTTAATTATTTTAACTAGGTATAATAGCTATTAAATAGTTATTAACTATTTAATATCTACCTAGTTAAAATAATTACCCAATTACCTGTAAAATAAATCCTAACCTAACTTACAAATACACCTACACTATCAATAAATTAAATAAACTACAAACATCTATCTAAAAATTGAGCTCGCATTCTATTGGCTGTTCCGATCAGCCAATAGAATGCGAGCTCAATCTGATTGGCTGATTGGATCAGCCAATCGTATTGAACTTGAATCTGATTGGCTGATTCAATCAGCCAATCAGATTTTTTTAACTTAATTCAGATTGGCTGATAGAATCCTATCAGCAAATCGGAATTCGGCGGACGCCATCTTGGATGACGTCATTTAAAGGTACCTCATTCTAAGTTCAGTAGTCGGCCGGGATGGATGCTCCGCGGCGGCGGAGCGAAGAAAGAAGATTGAAGATGCCGCCGGAAGAATGAAGACTTTGCTGCCGCTTGGAGGAAGACGTCGCCGGAGGAAGAATTCTTCTTTGCCGCTTGGAGGAAGACATCGCCGGAGGAAGAATTCTTCTTTGCCGCTTGGAGGAAGACATCGCCCGGATCGGATCAGGAGTTCGGCCCGGTGTGGTGAAGACAAGGTAGGGAGATCTTCAGGGGGGTAGTGTTAGGCTTTTTTAAGGGGGGTTTGGGTGGTTTTAGAATAGGGGTATGTGGGTGGTGGGTTGTAATGGGGGGGTGGGGTATTGTATTTGTATGCAAAAGAGCTGAATTCTTTGGGGCATGCCCCACAAAAGGCCCTTTTAAGGGCTGGTAAGGTAAAGAGCTTTGAAATTTGTTTAATTTAGAATAGGGCAGGGAATTTTTTTTTATTTTGGGGGTTTATTATTTTATTAGGGGGCTTAGAATAGGTGTAATTAGCTTAAAAATCTTGTAATCTTTTTTTATTTTTTGTAATTTAGTGTTTGTTTTTTTTTGTAATTTAGTTTAGTTAATTTAATTGTATTTTTAGATAGATGTTTGTAGTTTATTTAATTTATTGATAGTGTAGGTGTATTTGTAACTTAGGTTAGGATTTATTTTACAGGTAATTGGGTAATTATTTTAACTAGGTAGATATTAAATAGTTAATAACTATTTAATAGCTATTATACCTAGTTAAAATAATTAACAATTTACCTGTAAAATAAATATTAACCCTAACATAGCTACAATGTAATTATTAATTATATTGTAGCTATCTTAGGGTTTATTTTATAGGTAAGTATTTAGATTTAAATAGGAATATTTTAGTTTATAAATTATTTAGATTAATTTAATATAAATTTAGTTAGGGGTGTTAGGGTTAGATAGAGTTAATATAGTTAATATAAATACTATAGTAACTATATTAACTATATTAACCCTAATATAATTAGGGTTAATATAGTTAATATATATAATGTAATACCTATATTAACTATAATATACTTAGGGTTAATATAGATAATATAGCTGGCGGCGGGGTAGGTAGATTAAATAATGGGTTAATCATTTTAATAGAGATGGCGGCGGTGTAAGGGGCTAACATTAGGGGTTAATAATAATAATATAGCTGGCGGCGGTATAGGGGGATTAGATTAGGGGTTAATAATTTTTATATAGGTGGCGGCGGTGTAAGGGGTCAGATTAGGGGATAGATAAGGTAGATGACAGCGGTGTAAGGGGTTCTAATTAGGGGATAGATAAGGTAGATGGTGGCGGTTTTAGGGGCTCACAGTAGGGGGTTAGTTTATGTAGATGGCGGCGGGGTCCGGGAGCGGCGGTTTAGGGGTTAATAACTTTATTAGGGATTTCGGGGGGGGGGATCGCGGTTGACAGGTAGATAGACATTGCGCATGCGTTAGGTGTTAGGTTTATTTTAGCAGATCGCGGTTGACAGGGAGATAGACATTGCGCATGCGTTAGGTGTTAGGTTTATTTTAGAAGATCGCGGTTGACAGGGAGATAGACATTGCGCATGCGTTAGGTGTTAGGTTTATTTTAGCTGCCAGTTTAGGGAGTTACGGGGCTCCAATAGTCAGCGTAAGGCTTCTTACGGCTGCTTTTTGTGGCGAGGTGAAAATGGAGTAAGTTTTCTCCATTTTCGCCATGTAAGTCCTTACGCTGCATATTGGATACCAAACTGCGCGGGTTTGGTATACCTGCCTATAGCCCAAAAAACTACGGGCGACGGCAGAAATATACGCGCGTAACTTCTAGGTTATGCCGTATATAGGATACCAAACCCGCACAAATATTGGCGTCGCCGGCTTTTGCGGGCGACGATTTTTATCGGATCGACCCCCTGGTATTCTTTGTGAAAAAGCAGCAATGCTCTACTGGGAGCTAGGTAACATGCTGGGTGAGCCAATAGCATGATGCATATATGTGCAGCCACCAATCAGCACATATCCTGTGCCTTCCTAGGTACCCTTTTCAACAAATGATACCAAGAGAACTAAACACATTATATAATAGAAGTACATTGGAAAGTTGTTTAAAATGTATGGTCTATCTGATTTATGAAAGGAAAAAATTGGGCTTCATTTCCATTTAAGGGTTTTTGTCCCGTAATATCGAAGTTCTTGTCACCAGTGGCAAAAGCGTGCTATTACAACCTCCGTCCCTCCTGCAGGCCTCCTATTATAGCGTGGTCTCGCCGTGAGAGCCGTGCAATTAATAACACAAGCTCCATTAATCCTGTTAAGGGGTTAAAATACATTACAATCTGGGGTTTGTTGCCTCTCTCGTTCAGAGAATTGCCTGGTATGGAGTGTCTTTTGGTAGGATCAGACTGATATGCTACAGGATGGAAGGCATGATGAGCAATAAGAGACTGTAACTAGCCTTACAAATAAGAAACAAAGTTACTTTATTACAATATACAGTATCTCACAAAATTGAGTACTCCCCTCAGATTTTTGTAAATATTATATTACCGTATATCTTTTCATATGACAACACTGAAGAAATGACACTTTGTTACAATGTAAAGTATTGAGTGTACAGCCTGTATAACAGTGTACATTTGCTGTCCCCTCAAAATAACTCAACACACAGCCATTAATGTCTAAACCATTGGCAACAAAAGTCAGTACACCCCTAAGTGGAAATGTCCAAATTAGGCCCAAACTGTCAATATTTTGTGTGGCCGCCATTATTTTCCAACACTGCCTTAACCCTCTTGGGCATGGAGTTCACCAGAGCTTCACAGGTTGCCACTGAAGTCCTCTTCCACTCCTCCATGATGACATCATGGAGCTGGTGGATGTTAGAGACCTTGTGCTCCCCCACTTTCCGTTTGAGGATGCCCCACAGATGCTCAATAGGGTTTAGGTGTGGAGACATGCTTGGCCAGTCCATCACCTTTACCCTCATCTTCTTTAGCAAGGCAGTGGTCGTCTTGGAGGTGTGTTTGGGGTCATTGTCATGTTGGAATACTGCCCTGCGGCCCAGTCTCCGAAGGGAGGGAATCATGCTCTGCTTCAGTATGTTACAGTACATGTTGGCATTCATGGTTCCCTCAATGAACTGTAGCTCCCCAGTGCCGGCAGCACTCATGCAGACCCAGAACATGACACTCCCACCACCATGCTTGACTGTAGGCAAGACACACTTGTCTTTGTACTCCTCACCTGGTTGCCGCCACACACGCTTGACACCATCTGGACCATCTTGGTCTCATCGGACCACAGGACATGGTTCCAGTAATTCATGTCCTTAGTCTGCTTGTCTTCAGCAAACTGTTTGCAGGCTTTCTTGTACATTATCTTTAGAATAGGCTTACTTCTGGGACGACAGCCATGCAGACCGATTTTATGCAGTCTGCGGCGTATAGTCTAAGCACTGACAGTCTGACCCCCCACGCCTTCAACCTCTGCAGCAGTGCTGGCAGCACTTATACATCTATTTCCCAAAGACAACCTCTGTATATGACGCTGAGCAAGTGCACTCAACTAATTTGGTCAACCATGGTGAGGCCTGTACTGAGTGGAACCTGTCTTGTGAAACCACTGTATGGTCTTGACCACTGTGCTGCAGCTCAGTTTCAGGGTCTTGGCAATCTTCTTATAGCCTATGCCATTTTTATTTAGAGCAACAATTCTTTTTTCAGATCCTCAGAGAGTTCATTGCCATAAGGTGCCATGTTGAACTTCCAGTGACCAGTATGAGAGAGTCTGAGAGCAATAACACCAAATTTAACACATCTGCTCCCCATTCACACCTGAGACCTTGTAACACTAACGAGTTACATGACACTGTGAAGGGAAAATGGATAATTGGGCCTAATTTAGACATTCCACTTAGGGGTGTACTCACTTTTGTTGCCAATGGTTTAGACATTAATGGCTGTGTGTTGAGTTATTTTGAGGGGACAGTACATTTACACTGTTATTCAGGCTGTACACTCACTACTTTACATTGTAGCAATGTGTCATTTCTTCAGTGTTGTCACATGAAAAGATATAATAAAATATTTACAAAAATGTGAGGAGTTGATATTCCTCTCCAAATGTGAATAAGCACCAATTATCTATGCTAAAAATGCTAATACTTTATGCTATACAAACAATGCAAGACCGGTGAGACAGATCTGATAAAACCACAATGACCCTAAAAAACAGAACCTACTGTATGTGAGATTCATTCGATCAATGAGTGCTCTTGTCTTTTATTAAAGAGGCATTTAAAAGTGTTCTTTTGGTAAAAACAAATATGTTAAATCAAAGTAAATATAAAAAAAAAAGATTGTGTAAAAAACAGCCAATTACTTACTTGTTTGTTGCAACATTACTACTTAGAAATTCTCAGTGTAGCCCACAGTGTTTTAAGAGCAGAGGATTTTAAAAACCTAACGGCTAGATTACGAGTTTTAGGGTCAGCTGAAAAAGCAGCGTTAACAGGTCCTAACGCTGCTTTTTCACTACTGCTGCTATTATGAGTCTTGCAGTTTTAGGGGCACCGCACACTTCTTTAGCCTTACCGCAAACCGACTTACGTAAAGTTTGTAAAGTCTTTTTTCTATGGGACTTCCATAACGCTGATATTACGTGTTTGTCCTGGGAGGCCAAAAAGTGAGTGGTACACCCTCTACCGCCAAGATTCCTAACGCATTCTAAAGCCTAGCCTAAACTAAATTAGCCTAAACTAAACTATCAATAGCCCTTAAAATGGCCTTTTGTGGGGCATTGCCCCAAATAAATCAGCTCTTTTACCTGTAAAAAAAATACACACAACCCCCCCCAAAAGTAAAACCCACCACCTACACAACCAACCCACCAAATAAAATCCTAACTAAAAAACCTAAGCTTCCCATTTCCCTGAAAAGAGCATTTGGATGGGCATTGCCTTTAAAAGGGCATTTAGCTCTATTGCAGGCCCAAAGCCCTAACCTAAAAAATAAACCCACCCAATACACCCTTAAAAAAATCTTAACACTAACTCCCGAAGATTCACTTACCGGTCTTCATCCAAGTCTTCATCCAAGAGGCAAGATGTCCTCAATGAAGCCGGCAGAAGTGGTCCTCCAGACAGGCAGAAGTGGTCCTTCAGATGGGCAGAAATCTTCATCCAGACGACATCTTCTATCTTCATCCTTCCGGCGCGGAGCGGGTGCATCTTCAAGACATCCAATGCGGAGCATCCTCTTCATCTGATGGACTACTGACGAATGAAGGTACCTTTAAATGACGTCATCCAAGATGGCGTCCCTTAGATTCCGATTGGGTGAAAGAATTCTATCAGCCAATCGGAATTAAGGTAGAAAAATCCTATTGGCTGATTGGATCAGCCAATAGGTTTGAGCTTGCATTCCATTGGCTGATTGGAACAGCCAATAGAATGCAAGCTCAATCCTATTGGCTGATCCAATGCAATCAGCCAATAGGATTTTTTCTACCTTAATTCTGATTGGCTGATAGAATTCTATCAACCAATCGGAATCTAAGGGACGCCTTCTTGGATGACATCATTTAAAGGTACCTTCATTCGTCGTTAGTCCGTCGGAAGAAGAGGATGCTCCGCATCTGATGTCTTGAAGATGGACTCGCTCCGTGCCAGAAGGATGAAGATAGAAGATGACGTCTGGATGAAGACTTCTGCCCATCTGGAGGACCACTTCTGCCCGTCTGGAGGACCACTTCTGCCAGCTTCATTGAGGACATCTTGCCACTTGGATGAAGATTTCTCCCGGTAAGTGAATCTTCGGGGGTTAGTGTTAGGATTTTTTTAAGGGTGTATTGGGTGGGTTTATTTTTTAGGTTAGGGCTTTGGACCTGCAATAGAGCTCAATGCCCATCCAAATGCCCTTTTCAGGGCAATGAGGAGCTTAGGTTTTTTTAGTTAAGATTTTATTTGAGGGGTTGGTTGTGTGGGTGGTGGGTTTTACTGTTGGGTGGTTGTTTGTATTTTATTTTACAGGTAAAAGAGCTGATTTATTTGGGGCAATACCCCACAAAAGGCCATTTTAAGGGCTATTGATAGTTTAGTTTAGGCTAGGGTTTTTTTTTATTTTGGGGGGGCTTTTTTATTTTGATAGGGCTATTATATTAGGTGTAATTAGTTTAAAGATCTTGTAATTTGTTTTTATTTTCTGTAATTTAGTGTTGTTTTTTTGTGTGATTTAGCTAATTTAATTTAATTTATTTAATTGTATTTAATGTAGGTTATTGATTTAATTGTAGTGTTAGGTGTTAGTGTAACAGGTTAGTTTTTATTTTACAGGTAAATTTGTATTTATTTTAGCTAGATAGTTATTAAATAGTTAATAACTATTTAATAACTATTCTACCTAGTTAAAATAAATACAAACTTGCCTGTAAAATAAAAATAAACCCTGAGCTAGATACAATGTAACTATTAGTTATATTGTAGCTAGCTTAGGGTTTATTTTATAAGTAAGTATTTAGTTTTAAATAGGAATTATTTAGGTTATGATAGTAATTTTTATTTAGATTTATTTAAAATATATTTAAGTTAGGGTGTGTTAGGGTTAGACTTACGTTTAGGGGTTAATAAATTTAGAATAGTGGCTGTGACGTTGGGGGTGGCAGATTAAGGGTTAATAAATGTAGGTAGGTTGCGGCGACATTTGGGCGGCAGATTAGGGGTTAATAAATATAATGTAGGTGGCAGCGATGTTGGGGGCAGCAGATTAGGGGTTAATAAATATAATGTAGGTGGCGGCGATGTCCGGAGCGGCAGATTAGGGGTTAATAAGTATAATGCAGGTGTCGGGGATGTTGGGGGCTGCAGATTAGGGGTTAATAAGTTTAAGATTAGGGGTGTTTAGACTCTGGGTTCATGTTAGGGTGATAGGTGTAAACATAACTTTTATTTCCCCATAGGAATCAATGGGGCTGCATTAAGCTGCTTTTTTGCAGGTGACTTTTTCTCAGCCGGCTCTCCCCATTGATGTCTATGGGGAAATCGTGCATGAGCACGTACGACCAGCTCACCACTGACTTAAGCAGCGCTGGTATTGGAGTGCGGAATGGAGCTCAATTTTGCTCTACGCTCACTTCTTGCCTTTTAACGCCGGATTTGTAAAAACCTGTGATACCAGCGATGCAGGTAAGTGAGCGGTGAGAAAAAACTGCACGTTAGCACTGCACAGCTCATAAATCAAAACTCGGAATCTGGCCGTAAGATTTCTTCTGTCAGTTTTGAGCATGAGCAAATCGGACTCCCTGTTTTCTAGTCTATTCACTAGCCTAGCGGTTTTATGACATCAGGCTAAGATAAAACTTCCTACAGAGGCTCCTCCTCCATATAGGGCTGTGAAAGGAAGCACAAATGTAGTTTAACAATATAAGTAAAAGGTTGAATCCATTTAAATAGATGAATAATACAGGTTTCTATATAGAGCTGCATGTATTAAAAGGTGAGTGGACAAACTTCTCAACTTGAGAAGTTGTCTGCTCGCCTTCATTGTATGCGGGTAATGGACGAACAGGATCCATTGCCCGTATGTATCATTACAAGCTAAAATTAGTGTGTAAAGCCCCTTCCTTCTGTGGTGTGACCAATCATGTGAGAGAAGGGGCTGTCAATCACCCTGAGCAAGCAAGCTCTCAGTGATTTCTAATGACACTGCTGGAAGCAGTATCACATTTGCGAACCTGCCCAGTACATAGAGCCATAAGTATAAGCAATTGCTTAGTACTATTTTATTACAACAATGAAACAGACTGTTTAATATCCCTTTAAATATTCAATATTCATTTTTTTTCCTATTAAAATCAAATTTTCTGAACTATTTCAGTGAGTTCAATAAGTTTGTAGTGAACTGTTATATGTAAACAACCTTGCAAATCAAACTTGTCATCTACCAGATGGTGTGTTCTAATAATTTACATTATTTGCTTAAAAAACATCAAAGCTAGTTTGTCTATTCAAATAGGTAAAATAAAAATAAAAATTTTGACTTCTTCTATAACATATATGGGTAGATTTATCAATGTGCGAGCAGACATGATATGAAGTAGCGTATGTCCGCCACACATAAATAAATGCCGACAACATACGTATTCGATCGGGTTGAAATCTGTCTGCAGCCTCAGAGCAGGCGGACAAGTTATTTACTTTGGAAATTCCATGGAAAAAAAATTCACATTACTGCCTGCCAAAAAAAAAAGAAGGTAAGAGAAGGCCTAAAACCTTGGGGGTGAGTGGGGGTAGGGGGGCAACAGAATTTTAAATGCCTAGGGCAGCACAAAACCTAAATACTCCACTGCTTAGGGTGCAAAACATATACAGCAAAATGAGAATTTTAAGAAAAGCTGAGCTCCCCAAGTTTTAACAAAACCAGGTTAATATCTAAGGTGACAGTGTGAGGAGCCAGTATGGATATCATGAAGCTATGGTATTAGTGGTGTTCCATCTACACTGTATCTTCTATTAAATGTGTCCATGTCACAGATAGTGATGTCGCGAACCTAAAATTTTCGAATAGCGGACTCGAACTTCCGGTATTGTTCGCCAACGCGCGAACCGCGCAAACCGCCATTGAATTCAATAGGTAGGCGAACTTTAAAACCTACAAGGACTCTTTCTGGCCACAATAGTGATGGAAAAGATGTTTCAAGGGTACTAACACCTGGACTGTCGCATGCTGGAGGGGGATCCCTGGCAAAACTCCCATGGAAAATTACATAGTTTATGCAGAGTCTGCTTTTAAGCCATAATGTGCCTAAATCAACTAACATTTCCAAAGTGGCTGTCTCAAAACCTCCCGGACAGAAGATAGATTGATAGATATGATAGATAGATATACATAGATTGATAGTTAGATAGAATCGATAGAAGAGAAATAGATAGATTTGTTAGATATATAATTACCCTAATAAAGTCTAATAATTAACATGCGTTCTTGGACCCAACTAGCTTGTATTAATTAGTACTTTTCTTAGCACTTTAATCCCTGTCCCCCCCCCCCCATTGGGGGTGTTCTATATGGCCTGCCTGATTACCCTGAAAAAATATAATAATAAGACATGCGGTCTGGTACCTATTTTAACTAGGTTGTGTTTTAAGTACTACCATACTTAGCACTTTAATCTCTGTAACTCCCCCTATTTGGTGAGGTCTATACGGCCTGGATGATTACCCATACAAAATATAATAATAAGACATCTGCTCTTGGTCTGCGACCCATGGTAACTATGTTGTGTTAATTAGTAATGTCCTTCGCATTTTAATAGCTGTTACTCATACTCACCCTATTGGTGGAGGTCTATATGGCCTGCATGATTACCCTTACAAAATATAATAACCAAACATATGCTCTGGGACCCATGGTAAGTAGGTTGTGTTAAGTAGTACTGTTCTTTGCAGTTTAATACCTGTTACAACACCAAATGGTGGCAGGTCTATCTGGCCTTCATGATTAGCTGCACCCAAACCCCAAAAAAAGCCGAGTGGTCTTAGACTAACACCCATGGCTAACTCAGTTGTTTCAATTAGTACTATTCTTAGCACTTTCATCCCTGTTACGGGTGGTCTACATGGCCATCATGATTAGCTGAACAAAATACTACAATCCAACCTTTGCTCAGTCTTCATAGGCCCTTCATTGTCTGTATTTTGATAGTACAGTTCTTATTATTTTTATAGCTGATACAACACCGAATGTTGTCAGCTCTATATGGCCTGCATGATTAGCCGCACCCAATACAAAAATAAATCCAAGCGGTCTTGGATTAACACCCATGGCTAACTCTGTTGTTTCAAGTAGTACTATTCTTAGCACTTTCATCTCATCATCCCTGTTACTTCCAGGACTCTCGGTGGTGGTCTACATGGCCATCATGATTAGCCTAACCAAATACTACAAACCAACCTTGGCTCATTCTTCATAAGGCCCTTCATTGGCTGTATTTTGGTAGTACTGTTCTTATTAGTTTAATAGCTGATACGACACCGAATGGTGGCGGCTCTATATGGCCTGCATGAATAGCCGCACCCAAAGCCAAAAAAAAGCCAAGCGGTCTTGCACTAACACCCATAGCTAACTCTGTTGTTTCAAGTTCTACTATTCTTAGCTCTTTCATCTCATCCCTGTTACTTCCAGGACTCTCAGTGGTGGTGGTCTACATGGCCATCATGATTACCCTCACCAAAATATAACAACAATATGTGCGTGTAGGGAACCATGGTAAGCTTACTTCCTTTCGCAAAATCGAGTATAACAGTTGCATGCAGAGGTTCTGACCCTGCATTATGGCTGCACCTCTCCCTAAAAGAGGCATGCGTTACAGAGTCTGTGGGCATGTATGCAAAGAGCTGGCCTGCCTAAAAAGAGGAGCAAGGCTGTACAGGTTGTTCTCCTTCAGCCGTTTTATATGCTGTCCCACGGCCACGACCCTCAACAACCACAACAGAATGAAACACCACATATGCCATCCTTTTGAACAACAGAGTACAGGTATGGCATTAATTTTAGTTACACAGCAATATTTATTATGAACCGTGAAATTGAAAACAGAAACATGATTGGACACCCAATACAGTACAGGTCGTTCTCCTTCGGCCTTTTTAGAATAGTGTTCCGGACCCCCAACAAAAACAACAGCAGGAAAGAGGACATACGGCATCCTTTTGAACAATAGATAACAGGTAAGGCATAGATTTTACAAAGCCATAGATAATTTTTTTGCAAATTTGAAATAAAAAAAAAAACATTGATTGGACACCCAGCACACTTCTTTATCCTTAGGCCTTTTTATAAGAGGCTCCCGGAGCCTCAACTGAAACAACAGCATGAAAGAGGACATATGGCATCCTTGTGAACAATTGATTACAGTTAAGGCATTGATTTTAGAATCCCAGAGATCATTTATATGACTCGGGAAATAGAAAAAAACATTGATTGGACATCCAGTACACTTCTTTATCCTTAGGCCTTTTTATAAGAGGCTCCCGGAGCCTCAACAGAAAAAACATTATGAAAGAGGAGATATGTCATCCTTTTGAATAATAGATTACAGGAAAGGCATTGATTTTAGAATCCCAGAGATCATTTATATGACCCGGGAAATAGAAAAAAACATTGATTAGACACCCAGTACACTTAGTTATCCTCAGGCCTTTTTAATAAGAGGGTCCCGGTGCCTCAACCGAAACAACAGCATGAAAGAGGACATATGTCATCCTTTTGAATAATAGTTTACAGGAAAGGCATTGATTTTAGAATCCCAGAGATCATTTATATGACCCGGGAAATAGAAAAAATCATTGATTAGACACCCAGTACACTTATTTATTCTTAGGCCTTTTTAATAAGAGGTTCCCGGAGCCTCAACCGAAACAACAGCATGAAAGAGGACATATGTCATCCTTTTGAATAATAGATTACAGGAAAGGCATTGATTTTAGAATCCCAGAGATCATTTATATGACCCGGGAAATAGAAAAAAACATTGATTAGACACCCAGTACACTTAGTTATCCTCAGGCCTTTTTAATAAGAGGGTCCCGGAGCCTCAACCGAAACAACAGCATGAAAGAGGACATATGTCATCCTTTTGAATAATAGATTACAGGAAAGGCATTGATTTTAGAATCCCAGAGCTCATTTATATGACCCGGGAAATAGAAAAAAACATTGATTAGACACCCAGTACACTTATTTATTCTTAGGCCTTTTTAATAAGAGGGTCCCGGAGCCTCAACCGAAACAACAGCATAAAAGAGGACATATGTCATCCTTTTGAATAATAGATTACAGGAAAGGCATTGATTTTAGAAACCCACAGATCATTATTTGCAACCGTGAAATAGAAAAAAACATTGATTAGACACCCATTACACTTATTTTTCCTCAGGCCTTTTTAATAAGAGGGTCCCGGAGCCTCAACCGAAACAACTGCATGAAAGAGGACATATGTCATCTTTTTGAATAATAGATTACAGGAAAGGCATTGATTTTAGAATCCCAGAGATCATTTATATGACCCGGGAAATAGAAAAAAACATTGATTAGACACCCAGTACACTTATTTATCCATAGGCCTTTTTAACAGAGGCTCCCGGAGCCTCAACTGAAACAACAGCATGAAAGAGGACATATGGCATCCTTGTGAACAATTGATTACAGTTAAGGCATTGATTTTAGAATCCCAGAGATCATTTATATGACCCGGGAAATAGAAAAAAACATTGATTGGACACCCAGTACACTTCTTTATCCTTAGGCCTTTTTATAAGAGGCTCCCGGAACCTCAACAGAAAAAACATTATGAAAGAGGAGATAGGTCATCCTTTTGAATAATAGATTACAGGAAAGGCATTGATTTTAGAATCCCAGAGATCATTTATATGACCCGGGAAATAGAAAAAAACATTGATTAGACACCCAGTACACTTATTTATCCTCAGGCCTTTTTAATAAGAGGGTCCCGGAGCCTCAACCGAAACAACAGCATGAAAGAGGACATATGTCATCCTTTTGAATAATAGATTACAGGAAAGGCATTGGTTTTAGAATCCCAGAGATCATTTATATGACCCGGGAAATAGAAAAAATCATTGATTAGACACCCAGTACACTTATTTATTCTTAGGCCTTTTTAATAAGAGGTTCCCGGAGCCTTAACCGAAACAACAGCATGAAAGAGGACATATGTCATCCTTTTGAATAATAGATTACAGGAAAGGCATTGATTTTAGAATTCCAGAGATCATTTATATGACCCGGGAAATAGAAAAAATCATTGATTAGACACCCAGTACACTTATTTATTCTTAGGCCTTTTTAATAAGAGGTTCCCGGAGCCTCAACCGAAACAACAGCATGAAAGAGGACATATGTCATCCTTTTGAATAAAAGATTACAGGAAAGGCATTGATTTTAGAATCCCAGAGATCATTTATATGACCCGGGAAATAGAAAAAAACATTGATTAGACACCCAGTACACTTAGTTATCCTCAGGCCTTTTTAATAAGAGGGTCCCGGAGCCTCAACCGAAACAACAGCATGAGAGAGGACATATGTCATCCTTTTGAATAATAGATTACAGGAAAGGCATTGATTTTAGAAACCCACAGATCATTATTTGCAACCGTGAAAGAGAAAAAAACATTGATTAGACACCCATTACACTTATTTTTCCTCAGGCCTTTTTAATAAGAGGGTCCCGGAGCCTCAACCGGAACAACTGCATGAAAGAGGACATATGTCATCTTTTTGAATAATAGATTACAGGAAAGGCATTGATTTTAGAATCCCAGAGATCATTTATATGACCCGGGAAATAGAAAAAAACATTGATTAGACACACAGTACACTTATTTATCCATAGGCCTTTTTAGCAGAGGCTCCAGGACCCTCAACAAAAACAAGAGCAGGGAGGTGGGAATAGGAGTACAATGGAGTGTGACAATAATAATGTGAAGGGGAAGATTGCGGAGTTGTGGCATTTTAATTTTGTTATCGTGGGAAGTACTTGCAATGACCGTGCTCTGGTGAATCCATATCGCTAATGTCTTTTTTAAGGCACTGTTTGTCTATTTTTTGAATATCAGCATTTGGTAATTGAAGCTCAACTTAAGGCTGGTGAGAACCGACCTTATGGACCATGTGCTTATGGATGACAAGGACATCCTGTCCTGTGGTGCACAGAGATGGAGAGGATTTTGGGCCTCCCTGTACACTACCCAGATGCCTCCAACATCACCAGAAACACAAGACAGCGACTCTTGGGAAGTCACCACACTTCCTGGAGTGTTCCGGTAGCCATCTCTTTGCGCCCTGAAAAGAATACTTTATCAGTGTTTGTGTATACATCCGACAACAGCTTTTGAGACTGTGGTGACGCACATGTTATTTACTGTTGTTCCAGCTGTGGCAATATCAATTGGCATTAAAAAGGTAAAATTTGGGGGGCGGAGCCTATAGTTGTTGCAGTAGGACGTGTGTTTGAGGAGCTCCAGGTCTTACAAGTTACTTTGGAGTTAGTTTTCAACCTTAATTTAATTTTCTTTTTGGGATTCATAGTCACACTTTCTGGGGCTATCCAAGAGGAGCCTGGTAAAAGCACTAGTCACCCCTTATATCAACGGGTACGGAGACCTGTTTTTTGCCTTTCCAATATGGCGCTGGACACCCCTGAATGAAAAAAAAAAGTTAAGATTTGGACTAGTGACGCACATTTTATGCATGCTGTGGCAATTGCAATTTGCAATAAAAATAATCTGCTAACAACCACTACCTACGACCACACCTGACTCCTGAAATCATGCTTCAGTTATTAACTCAAGTTAAATTATTATTATTTTTTTTTTATTATGCTCAGCAGATTTAAAACATACCATTCTTCAATCTTCTAGTCATATCACACGACATGTCAAAATGCTGCACGGAAAATGGCACTGTGCAAAGTCATAATCTTAGTGAACCTATAAGTGCATTACATTTTCTAAAATAATCAAAAATACCGAGAAAAAAAAAAAAAAAGGAAAGAGGACATATGGCATCCTTTTGAACAATAGATTACATTTAAGGCATTGATTTGAGAAACCCAGAGATAATTTGTTGCAACCGGGAAATCTAAAAAAAACAGGATTAGACACCCAGTACACTTATTTATCCTTAGGCCTTATTAGCAGAGGCTCCAGGACCCTCAACAAAACCAGCAGCAGGAAAGAGGACATATGGCATCCTTTAGAAAAATAGATTTCTGGAAAGGCATTGATTTTAGAAACACAGAGATCATTAGTTGCAACCGTGAAATCTAAAAAAACTTAGATTATACACCCAGTACACTTCTTTATCCTTAGGCCTTTTTAGCAGAGGCTCCAGGACCATCCACAAAACCAGCAGCATGAAAGAGGACATATGGATCTGGCAGAGGAAATGTAGTGGGGGCAGGGGTTCCAAAGACGAAGGAAAACGAGGAACTGGAATGTGAGGGTATGGGCCGGGTCTGGAAGTTCAGCAGGAGAGCTTGAGGCGGGAGTTGCTGTTAGTGCTGCCGACAAAACCTATGACGGATAAGGCATGCAGAAAAAAGGGATGGACTGTTAGTGCTGCCGAAAAAAACCTATGACGGATAAGGCATGCAGAAAAAAGGGAGGAGGTTAGGACACTAAAAAAAAAAAAATATATCATTGAGACAGAGTACTGCAACAAATCGCAAGGACTGGAGGGACTGTGTAGTAACCTGAATGTTACGTCTATGCAGCACTCTTCAGGTTGGAGTAGCCTGACATTGGAACCACTTGCTGTGTATTGAAACACAGAAATCTTGCTTGGATGGTGGACTAAAAGGACACAGTTTCTTTGTATAGACTGGAACCAAAAAGGGAAATTGGAGGAATAGGATTATTACCCTAGTTTGGCAGCTTTGCTGCCCTTTTATACACAGATGAATGAAGACCTCATTCGGAAAGGCAGCAGGTCAGAGAGCCAGAGGTGATGCAGCACATGCAGGTGTGTCTGCCAGTATGATGAAAAAAAGGACTTCTCACAAGAAGCATCTAAATAATGTTGGTCCAAGCAAACCAATTTCCCAGCCCCGGAGGAATATTGTAGGTTGCAGAATACAGCATGGTTGGAAAGAAGGTAGTGGCCCAATAACACAATGGAAAGGAACTGTATTGGATCAAGTGCTAGTCAACCCATACCTTTATCTTATTAAATATGATGGATTTGATTGGGTCTATGGACTAGAACTCCACAAGTACGAGCGAGTGTCTGCGCTTGAAGTTCTTCCAGATAGAGTTGCTTCATCTCGAATTAGTGATGCTCACTTGGCAGACACAATGATTGGTAAAGCTGTTGAACACATGTTTGAAACAGAAGATGGTTCTAAGGATGAGTGGAGAGGAATGGTCTTAGCAAGAGCTCCCATAATGAACACATGGTTTTATATAACCTACGAGAAGGACCCAGTTTTATATATGTATCAGCTATTAGATGACTACAAAGAAGGAGATCTCCGCATCATGCCAGACTCTATTGATTCCCCTCCAGCAGAAAGAGAACCAGGAGAAGTTGTGGACAGCCTTGTAGGAAAGCAAGTGGAGTATGCCAAAGAAGATGGCTCAAAAAGGACTGGCATGATAATACACCAAGTGGAAGCCAAACCCTCTGTTTATTTCATAAAATTTGATGACGATTTCCATATTTATGTTTACGATTTGGTGAAGACATCATAGATGTAATATTTTACTTATTGCCAAACAGGTGGATTTATTAAATGTAAAATATGTAGACAAACCTGTCCACTTCTGTCCAATAATGTGACGCTTCAGATTTCAGGCAAGCTCGCAACCCCTTAAAGGAAGTAACGCAGTTTTGATGCTAAGAACAAAAAAAAATTTCCACATCAAAAGGAAACAAACCACATTCTGTGAATTACAACTCATTTTGCATAATGGAATTTATCCTTTAGAAGGAAACTGATTTAGTAGTGGTGAATTCAAACAAAAGAAGCATGGATGCAAGAGACAAACTGGGCGAATTCAGTAAATTTTCAAAGTGGGGGGAAAAAAAGGTTATAAAAATTTAATTGTTGTATTTCTTAAGCACTCATTCCTCATCAATACAAGTCCAGTTTGGTATATCTAACTTCTTTAACATAGTTATCAGTATGTATTTCAAGTAAAAGTATTTTTCCCAGTGTTACTTATGTCTTATAATGTGGGGAGTGTGGTGCTGCAGTTCAGTTTCATCCAGCTGCCCAGTGATGTAGGGTCTTTTTTTTCTTTGGTCCCTCTTGTTACAACTTTCTGATTCATAATATTTTGTTACTTTTTGTACCTGTTTGGTCAGAAATCTTGTTATAGTACAACAATTGACAACTTATTTCCATTTTTTTTTTATCCCATCCCAGTAAAAACGATTATCCAGCAAAAAAAAAAAGAGGACATATGTCATCCTTTTGAAAATTAGATTACAGGAAAGGCATTGATTTTAGAAACACAGAGATCATTAGTTGCAACAGTGAAATCTAAGAAAACATAGATTATACACCCAGTACACTTCTTTATCCTTAGGCCTTTTTATAGCAGAGGCTACAGGACCCTACACAAAACCAGCAGCAGGAAAGAGGACATATGGCATCCTTTTGAAAATTAGATTACAGGAAAGTCATTGATTTTAGAAACACAGAGATCATTAGTTGCAACCGTGAAATCTAAAAAAACATAGATTATACACCCAGTACACTTCTTTATCCTTAGGCCTTTTTAGAAGAGGCTCCCGGATCCTCAACAGAAACAACAGCATGAAAGAGGACATATGGCATCCTTGTGACTCATAGATTACAGGAAAGGCATTGATTTTAGAAACCCTGGGATAATTTGTTGCAATCGTGAAATCTAAAAAAAGATTGATTAGATACCCAGTACACTTATTTATCCTTAGCTCTTTTTTTAGCAAAGGCTCCAGGACCCTCCACAAAACCAGCAGCAGGAAAGAGGACATATGTCATCCTTTTGAAAATTAGATTACAGGAAAGGCATTGATTTTAGAAACACAGAGATCATTAGTTGCAACAGTGAAATCTAAGAAAACATAGATTATACACCCAGTACACTTCTTTATCCTTAGGCCTTTTTAGCAGAGGCTCCAGGACCCTCCACAAAACCAGCAGCATGAAAGAGGACATATGGCATCCTTTTGAAAATTAGATTACATGAAAGGCATTGATTTTAGAAACACAGAGATCATTAGTTGCAACCGTGAAATCTAAAAAAACATAGATTATACACCCAGTACACTTCTTTATCCTTAGGCCTTTTTAGAAGAGGCTCCCGGATCCTCAACAGAAACAACAGCATGAAAGAGGACATATGGCATCCTTGTGACTCATAGATTACAGGAAAGGCATTGATTTTAGAAACCCTGGGATAATTTGTTGCAATCGTGAAATCTAAAAAAAGATTGATTAGATACCCAGTACACTTATTTATCCTTAGCTCTTTTTTTAGCAAAGGCTCCAGGACCCTCCACAAAACCAGCAGCAGGAAAGAGGACATATGTCATCCTTTTGAAAATTAGATTACAGGAAAGGCATTGATTTTAGAAACACAGAGATCATTAGTTGCAACCGTGGAATCTAAAAAAACATAGATTATACACCCAGTACACTTCTTTATCCTTAGGCATTTTTATCAGAGGCTCCCGGAGCCTCAACAGAAACAACAGCATGAAAGAGGACATATGGCATCCTTGTGACTAATAGATTACAGGAAAGGCATTGATTTTAGAAAACCTGGGGTAATTTGTTGCAACCGTGAAATCTAAAAAATGATTGATTAGACACCGAGTACACTTATTTATCCTTAGGCCTTTTTATAGCAGAGGCTACAGGACCCTACACAAAACCAGCAGCAGGAAAGAGGACATATGGCATCCTTTTGAAAATTAGATTACAGGAAAGTCATTGATTTTAGAAACCCGGAGATAATTTGTTGCAACCGGGAATTTGAATCAAACAAATGATTCGATGTACACCCAGTACACTTCTTTCTCCTTCGGCCTTTTTATAAGAGGGTCCAGGACCCTCAAAAAAAAGACCAGAAGGAAAGAGGATGTATGGCATCCTTTTGAACAATAGAGTACAGGTACAGCATTGATTTTACAAACCCAGAGATAATTTTGGGCAAATGTGAAATAGAAAAAAAAATTGAGTGGACACCCAGTACACCTCTTTCTCCTTAGTCCTTTTTATAAGAGGGTCCAGGACCCTCAAACAAAATACCAGCAGGAAAGAGAACATATGGCATCCTTTTGAACAATAGAGTACTGGTATGGCATTGATTTTAGAAACCCACAGAAATTTTTTTTGAAAAGTGAAATAGCCCCAAAAACCATGCTTGGACTCCCACTCCAGGTTTTTCTCCTTCAGCTTTTTTATAAGAGGGTCCAGAACCCTCAACAGAAACTACTGCAGGAAACACCACCACATATGCCATCCTTTTGCACAAGTGAGTACAGGTATGGCATCCATTTTAGAAACCCAGAGATAATTGAGAGGAACCAGGAACATTTTTCTAAAAATTTGATGGGCCACCCATTACAGGTCGTTCTCCTTCAGCCTTTTTATACCATGGGCCATGACCCGCAACAGGCACAACAGCATGAAACACCACATATGCCACCCTTTTGCTCAATAGAGTACAGGTATGGCATAGATGGAACACAGAGATAATTTAGAGCAACCAAGAGACGGATAAAGATGCTTGGTCGGTCCTCCAAGCATCTTTGTACAAATTTGTGGCATTTTGCGTTCAATTTAATGGTCCACCAGATATGAGTGGTTTGCTAATGCTAAGTTGTACAATTCGTAACAGTATAATCACTATTGTTATGTGCCTTATTTTTTTTGTTTGAGTTTTGTACCCACAGAGCTGCAGCAGAGGCCAGAAAAATTAGGAATGTGCAAATGACTGAAAAAATTGGGTATTGTTGTAGCAACTGCTGTAGCAGAGGCCAGAAAAATTGATGTTTGTAAAAAATTTAAAAAGTGCCCTAAAAGCTTGTGGCTTGAACACTAGTTGTTGGCGGATAAGTCAAGCAAGTCCTCCGGCTTTATAACCAAAAAAAAAGGCCAGCCTGTGTACCAGTTGTAGCCCAAGCCAGCTCATCTCATCATCAGGCCTTTTTTATTCAAATGTATCGCCCAATGTCAGTCCCTTCGGGATCCAGCCCTCATTCATTTTTATAAAAGTGAGATAGTCAAGGCTTTTTTGACCTAGGCGACTTCTCTTCTCAGTGACAAAACCTCCTGCTGCACTGAAAGTCCTACAGGACACTTGAAGCGGGGCAGGCCAGAAGTTCCATTGCAAATTGGGATAGCTCAGGCCACAAGTCCAGCCTGCACACCCAGTAGTCAAGGGGTCCATCGCTCCTGAGAGTGTCAAGATCCGCAGTTAAAGCTAGGTAGTCTGCTACCTGTCAGTTGAGTCTTTCTCTAAGGCTGAATCCCGAAAGGCTCTGATGGTGCATGGGAGTTAAAAAGGTACGCATGTCCTCCATCAACAAGACGTCAGGAAATCGTCCGGTCCTTGCCACCGTGGTCGTGGGAGAAGGAGGAGGAGGATTAATTTAATCTCTTCCCCTGTTACATTCCCGTGGTGCTTTGACATCACCCTTATACGCTGTGTAAAGCATAGTTTTTAATTTATTATGAAAATACTCCATCCTTTCCGACTTGCGGGAATTTGGTAACATTTCAGGCACTTTATGCTTATACCGGGGGTCGAGGAGCGTGGACACCCAGTACAGGTCGTTCTCCTTCAGCTTTTTTATACGAGGGTCCCTCAGCAGGCACGACAGCATGAAAGAACCCATTTGAACAAGGATGGATGCTGAGCTAATCATGTCCCGTTCCTCCTCCTCACTGATCTCACTGATGGTATCTTCTTCCCCCCAGCCACGTACAACACCACGGGTACCAGAGAGGGGAAAACAACGAGCACCCTGGGATGACTGTTCTGCTCGGTCTTCCTCCTCCTCTTCCTCCTCAAAGCCACATTCCTCCTCTGACTCCTCTTCCTCACAATCCTCTTCCTGCGTTGCCGCAGGTCCAGCAAGCGATGCTGATTCGGCTGTTTGTGGGGGTGATGGACACCACAATTCTCCTGCTTCCTCTTCACGCTCATCTACTGCCTGATCCAGCACTCTTCGCAGGGCACGCTCCAGGAAGAAAACAAATGGTATGATGTCGCTGATGGTGCCTTCGGTGCGACTGACAAGGTTTGTCACCTCCTCAAAAGGACGCATGAGCCTACAGGCATTGCGCATGAGCGTCCAGTAATTTGGAAAAAATAACCCCAGCTCCCCAGAGGCTGGCCTAGCACCCGGTCATACAAATACTCATTAACAGCTTTTTCTTGTTGGAGCAGGCGGTCAAACATTAGGAGTGTTGAATTCCACTGTGTTGGGCTGTCGCAAATCAAGCACCTCACTGGCAGGTTGTTTCAACGCTGGATATCGGACAAGTGCGTCATGGCCGTGTAGGAACACCTGAAATGGCCACACACCTTCCTGGCCTGCTTCAGGACGTCCTGTAAGCCTGGGTACTTATGGACAAATCGTCGTACAATTAGATTACACACATGTGCCATACACGGCACATGTGTCAACTTGCCCAATTTCAATGCCGCCACCAAATTACTTCCATTGTCAGAAACAACCTTGCCAATCTCCAGTTGGTGCTGAGTCAGCCACTGATCCACCTGTGCGTTCAGGGCGGTTAGGAGTGCTGGAGCAGTGTGACTCTCCGCTTTCAGCCAAGTCAACCCAAAGACGGCATGACACTGCCGTACCCGGGATGTAGCATAGTACCTGGGGAGCTGGGGGGTGCCATAGATGTGGAGCAAGATGCAGAAGTTGAAGAGGACTCAGCCGAGGAAGAGGTTATGGAAGAGGATGGAGTAGGAGGAGTAGAGGAGGTAGCAGCAGGCCTGCCTGCAAGTCGTGGCGGTGTCACCAACTCTTCTGCAGGGCCACGCATTCCATGCTTGTCAGAAGTCAGCAGGTTTACCCAATGCGCAGTGTAGGTGATATACCTGCCCTGACCATGCTTTGCAGAACAGCTATCCGTGGTCATATGGACCCTTGCCCCAACGCTGTGTGCCAGACATGCCATAACTTCCTTTCTCACAATAGAGTACAGGTTTGGGATTGCCTTTTGTGAAAATAAATTTCTGCCAGGTACCTTCCACTGCGGTGTCCCAATAGATACAATTTTTTTGAAAGCATCAGACTCCACCAACTTGTATGGTAAAAGCTGGCGGGCTAAGAGTTCAGACAAGCCAGCTGTCAGACGCCGGGCAAGGGGGTGACTTTGAGAAATTGGCTTCTTACCCTCAAACATGTCCTTGACAGACACCTGACTGTGGGCAGATGACCAGGAACTGCTACATAAGAGAGACTGAGTGGAGGATGGTTGAGAGGGGGCAAGGAGGACAGCACTGGTTGACGTGGCTGAAGATGATGGAGCAGGAGGAGGAGGGCAGCTTTCACTTTGTGTGCTGCTTCTACTCATGTGTTCTTCCCATCGGCCTTTGTGATGGGAGACCATGTGCCTTCGCAAAGCAGTTGTACCTAGGTGGCTGTTGGACTTCCCACGACTTTCTTTTGGCACAGGTTGCAAATGGCATTGCTGTTATCAGAGGCAGACACACAAAAAAAATGCCAAACTGCTGAGCTCTGCGATGACGGCATTCTGGTGGTGGCAACAGCATGCGTTGATGGGCGTCGGCATGCTGTCTGGCTGACCCCTGGTGACGATGCATGCTGTCTGACTTGCCACTAGCTCCTTGAGACGACCTCCCCGTGCTTCCAAATCGTCTCCTCCTCCTCTCTGTCTCCCCATCTGAACTTTCCCCCTCTTCTTCTTCTCTTCTAGCAGGCACCCACGTGACATCCACCGACACATCATCATCAACCGCTTCACTTGTATCTGAAACATCAAGAAAGGAAGCAGCAGCGGGTACAACATCATCATCATCATCACACCGTACCTCCATGTCGGTAATGCTGCCTGACTGAGACTGATCACTATTATCTACATCCTCTGTCAATGATGGTTGCGCATCACTCATTTCTTCCAAATGATGTGTCAATAACTCCTGTGACGGATCAAGTGAAGCGGCTGTGGTGCTAGTGTTGGTGGTGGCAACAGGCGGGGGAGTGGCACTGGTCACTTGAGACCTGCCCAAAGCACAGCTGGACTTAGATGGTGCGTCAAGGTTAGGAGGACTAGCAGCGGAAGCTGAAGAAGATTGGGTGTCCTGTGTTAGCCATTCAACTAGGTCCTCCTCAGAAGTTTTTGCTTCCCCCCTGGCACCCGGCGTCTGAACAATGTGCATATTTGTAGGGTCTAAAGGAATCACAGCACCACGACCACGGAACCTGCGGGGTGGCCTGCCTCTGCCTGTCATTTTTTTTAAATGGACACTAACAATACTATTACACCAATTGAGTGGTGGCACTGTGAAAGTGGGCACAGTATACACTGTGAGACTGCCAACAACAAAAAAGACAGATGTTTTAAAAATCACAAATTGTTTTTTTTTTATAATATTACAAGTACTGTGGCAACAAATATGATTGTTTGGCACTAGTTGGCAAATGGGCCTGTCTGGCACACACGCTGGGAGAAAGGAAACTGCAATTCAATGGCACTAGGAGAGTGAACAATCACAGGCAAAACAGTTATGATTAACAAAAATTCCAATCCTGTTATAATAAATATGAGTGGTGGCACTAATTGGCTAGTTGGACTGGCACACAGGCAGGCAGACAGGAGGAAAATGCAATTCAAGGGCACTAGTAGACTGCAGATTGACAGTCAAAATAGTGATGATTGACAAATTTTGCAATACTGTTAAAAAAAATATGATTGCTGGCAATAATTGGATAGTTGGGCCTGGCACACAGGCTGGCAGGCAGTAGAAAAGTGCAATTCAATGGCACGAGCAAACTGAGGATTAAGATCAGCAATCAAAACTTTTTTAATTTTAATTAGTAACTATACTGTAGACAACAAATATGATTGGTGTAAATAGTTGGCAAGATGGCCTGGCACAAAAGGCTGGCAGGCAGGAGGTAAATGCAATTCAAGGACACTAGGAGACTGATTACTGACAGTCAAAACAGTGATAATTGACAATTTTTGCAATACTGTTAAAAGAAATATGATTGCTGGCAATAATTGGCTAGGTGGGCCTGGCACACAGCAGGCTGCAAGGAAGGAGGAAAGTGCAATTCACTGGCACCAGCAAACTGAGGATTCACAATAACTATTACCAAAAATTTTAATTTTTAATTATTAAGAATACTGTGACAACAAATATGATTGGTGTAAATATTTTTCAAGTAGGCCTGGCACACAGGCTTGGAAGGCAGTAGAAAAGTGTAATTCTAGGGCACGAGCAAACTGAGGATTAAGATCATCAACAATCAAGATTTTTTTAATTTTAATTAGTAACTATGCTGTGACCAAAAATTATGATTAGTGTAAATAGTTGGCAAGACGGCCTGGCACAAAAGGCTGGCAGGCAGGAGGTAGATGCAATTCAAGGACACTAGGAGACTGATTACTGACAGTCAAAACAGTGATGATTGACAATTTTTGCAATACTGTTAAAAGAAATATGATTGCTGGCAACAAATGGCTAGGTGGGCCTGGCTCACAGCAGGCTGCAAGGCAGGAGGAAAGTGCTATTCAATGGCACCAGCAAACTGAGGATTCACAACAACTATTAACAAAAAATTTAAATTTTAATTATTAAGAATACTGTCACAACAAATATGATTGGTGTAAATATTTTTCAAGTAGGCCTGGTACACAGGCTTGGAAGGCTGTAGAAAAGTGCAATTCTAGGGCACGAGCAAACTGAGGATTAAGATCATCAACAATCAAGAATGTTTTTATTTTAATTAGTAACTATACTGTGACCAAAAATTATGATTGGTGTAAATAGTTGGCAAGACGGCCTGGCACAAAAGGATGGCAGGCAGGAGGTAGATGCAATTCAAGGACACTAGGAGACTGATTACTGACAGTCAAAACAGTGATGATTGACAATTTTTGCAATACTGTTAAAAGAAATATGATTGCTGGCAACAATTGGCTAGGTTTGCCTGGCTCACAGCAGGCTGCAAGGCAGGAGGAAAGTGCTATTCAATGCACCAGCAAACTGAGGATTCACAACTATTAACAAAAAAATTAATTTTTAATTATTAGAATACTGTCACAACAAATATGATTGGTGTAAATATTTTTCAAGTAGGCCTGGCACACAGGCTTGGAAGGCTGTAGAAAAGTGCAATTCTAGGGCACGAGCAAACTGAGGATTAAGATCATCAACAATCAAGAATTTTTTAATTTTAATTAGTAACTATACTGTGACCAATAATTATGATTGGTGTAAATAGTTGGCAAGAAGGCCTGGCACAAAAGGCTGGCAGACAGGAGGTAGATGCAATTCAAGGACACTAGGAGACTGATTACTGACAGTCAAAACAGTGATGATTGACAATGTTTGCAATACTGTTAAAAGAAATATGATTGCTGGCAACAAATGGCTAGGTGGGCCTGGCTCACAGCAGGCTGCAATGCAGGAGGAAAGTGCTATTCAATGGCACCAGCAAACTGAGGATTCACAACAACTATTAACAAAAATTTTAATTTTTAATTATTAAGAATACTGTCACAACAAATATGATTGGTGTAAATATTTTTCAAGTAGGCCTGGTACACAGGCTTGGAAGGCTGTAGAAAAGTGCAATTCTAGGGCACGAGCAAACTGAGGGTTAAGATCATCAACAATCAAGATTTTTTTTAATTTTAATTAGTAACTATACTGAGACCAAAAATTATGATTGGTGTAAATAGTTGGCAAGACGGCCTGGCACAAAAGGATGGCAGACAGGAGGTAGATGCAATTCAAGGACACTAGGAGACTGATTACTGACAGTCAAAACAGTGATGATTGACAATTTTTGCAATACTGTTAAAAGAAATATGATTGCTGGCAACAAATGGCTAGGTGGGCCTGGCTCACAGCAGGCTGCAATGCAGGAGGAAAGTGCTATTCAATGGCACCAGCAAACTGAGGATTCACAACAACTATTAACAAAAATTTTAATTTTTAATTATTAAGAATACTGTCACAACAAATATGATTGGTGTAAATATTTTTCAAGTAGGCCTGGTACACAGGCTTGGAAGGCTGTAGAAAAGTGCAATTCTAGGGCACGAGCAAACTGAGGGTTAAGATCATCAACAATCAAGAATTTTTTTAATTTTAATTATTAACTATACTGTGACCAAAAATTATGATTGGTGTAAATAGTTGGCAAGACGGCCTGGCACAAAAGGATGGCAGGCAGGAGGTAGATGCAATTCAAGGACACTAGGAGACTGATTACTGACAGTCAAAACAGTGATGATTGACAATTTTTTCAATACTGTTAAAAGAAATATGATTGCTGGCAGCCAGTGGCTAGTTGGGCCTGGCTCACAGCAGGCTGCAAGGCAGGAGGAAAGTGCTATTCAATGGCACCAGCAAACTGAGGATTCACAACAACTATTAACAAAAATTTTAATTTTTAATTATTAAGAATACTGTCACAACAAATATGATTGGTGTAAATATTTTTCAAGTAGGTCTGGCACACAGTCTTGCAAGGAAGTAAAAAACTGCAATTCTAGGGCACGAGCAAACTGAGGATTAAGATCATCAACAATCAAGATTTTTTTAATTAGTAACTATACTGTGACAACAATTATGATTGGTGTAAATAATTGGCAAGACGGCCTGGCACAAAAGGCTGGCAGGCAGGAGGTAAATGCAATTTAAGGACACTAGGAGACTGATTACTGACAGTCAAAACAGTGATGATTTACAATTTTTGCAATACTGTTAAAAGAAATATGATTGCTGGCAACAATTGGCTAGGTGGGCCTGGCTCACAGCATGCTGCAAGGCAGCAGGAAAGTGCTATTCAATGGCACCAGCAAACTGAGGATTCTCAACAACTATTACCAACAATTTTAATTTTTAATTATTAAGAATACTGTCACAACAACTATGATTGGTGTAAATATTTTTCAAGTAGGCCTGGCACACAGGCTTGGAAGGCTGTAGAAAAGTGCAATTCTAGGGCACGAGCAAACTGAGGATTAAGATTATCAACAATCAAGAATTTTTTTAATTTTAATTAGTAACTATACTGTGACCAAAAATGATGATTGGTGTAAATAGTTGGCAAGACGGCCTGGCACAAAAGGCTGGCAGGCAGGAGGTAGATGCAATTCAAGGACACTAGGAGACTGATTACTGACAGTCAAAACAGTGATGATTGACAATTTTTGCAATACTGTTAAAAGAAATATGATTGCTGGCAACAAATGGCTAGGTGGGCCTGGCTCACAGCAGGCTGCAATGCAGGGGGAAAGTGCTATTCAATGGCACCAGCAAACTGAGGATTCACAACAACTATTAACAAAAATTTTAATTTTTAATTATTAAGAATACTGTCACAACAAATATGATTGGTGTAAATATTTTTCAAGTAGGCCTGGCACACAGGCTTGGAAGGCTGTAGAAAAGTGCAATTCTAGGGCATGAGCAAACTGAGGGTTAAGATCATCAACAATCAAGAATTTTTTTAATTTTAATTATTAACTATACTGTGACCAAAAATTATGATTGGTGTAAATAGTTGGCAAGACAGCCTGGCACAAAAGGATGGCAGGCAGGAGGTAGATGCAATTCAAGGACACTAGGAGACTGATTACTGACAGTCAAAACAGTGATGATTGACAATTTTTGCAATACTGTTAAAAGAAATATGATTGCTGGCAACAAATGGCTAGGTGGGCCTGGCTCACAGCAGGCTGCAATGCAGGGGGAAAGTGCTATTCAATGGCACCAGCAAACTGAGGATTCACAACAACTATTAACAAAAATTTTAATTTTTAATTATTAAGAATACTGTCACAACAAATATGATTGGTGTAAATATTTTTCAAGTAGGCCTGGCACACAGTCTTGCAAGGAAGTAAAAAAGTGCAATTCTAGGGCACGAGCAAACTGAGGATTAAGATCATCAACAATCAAGATTTTTTTAATTAGTAACTATACTGTGACAACAATTATGATTGGTGTAAATAATTGGCAAGACAGCCTGGCACAAAAGGCTGGCAGGCAGGAGGTAAATGCAATTCAAGGACACTAGGAGACTGATTACTGACAGTCAAAACAGTGATGATTTACAATTTTTGCAATACTGTTAAAAGAAATATGATTGCTGGCAACAATTGGCTAGGTGGGCCTGGCTCACAGCATGCTGCAAGGCAGCAGGAAAGTGCTATTCAATGGCACCAGCAAACTGAGGATTCTCAACAACTATTACCAACAATTTTAATTTTTAATTATTAAGAATACTGTCACAACAACTATGATTGGTGTAAATATTTTTCAAGTAGGCCTGGCACACAGGCTTGGAAGGCTGTAGAAAAGTGCAATTCTAGGGCACGAGCAAACTGAGGATTAAGATTATCAACAATCAAGAATTTTTTAAATTTTAATTAGTAACTATACTGTGACCAAAAATTATGATTGGTGTAAATAGTTGGCAAGACGGCCTGGCACAAAAGGCTGGCAGGCAGGAGGTAGATGCAATTCAAGGACACTAGGAGACTGATTACTGACAGTCAAAACAGTGATGATTGACAATTTTTGCAATACTGTTAAAAGAAATATGATTGCTGGCAACAATTGGCTAGGTGGGCCTGGCTCACAGCAGGCTGCAAGGCAGTAGGACAGTGCTATTCAATGGCACCAGCAAACTGAGGATTCACAACAACTATTAACAAAAATTTAATTTTTAATTATTAAGAATACTGTCACAACAAATATGATTGGTGAAAATATTTTTCAAGTAGGCCTGTCACACAGTTTTGCAAGGAAGTAAAAAAGTGCAATTCTAGGGCACGAGCAAACTGAGAATTAAGATAATCAACAATCAAGAATTTTTTAATTTTAATTAGTAACTATACTGTGAAAACAATTATGATTGGTGTAAATATTTGGCAAGACGGCCTGGCACAAAAGGCTGGCAGGCAGGAGGTAGATGCAATTCAAGGACACTAGGAGACTGATTACTGACAGTCAAAACAGTGATGATTGACAATTTTTGCAATACTGTTAAAAGAAATATGATTGCTGGCAACAAATGGCTAGGTGGGCCTGGCTCACAGCAGGCTGCAAGGCAGCAGGAAAGTGCTATTCAATGGCACCAACAACTATTACCAACAATTTTAATTTTTAATTATTAAGAATACTGTCACAACAACTATGATTGGTGTAAATATTTTTCAAGTAGGCCTGGCACACAGGCTTGGAAGGCAGTAGAAAAGTGCAATTCTAGGGCACGAGCAAACTGAGGATTAACATCAACAATCAAATTTTTTTTAATTTTAATTAGTAACTATACTGTCTGTGACAACAATTATGATTGGTGTAAATAGTTGGCTAGACGGCCTGGCACAAAAGGCTGGCAGTGGCAGGCAGGAGGTAAATGCAATTCAATGGCACTAGGAGACTGAATATTTGCAGTCCAAAAAATTATGATTTTTATTTTTTTATATACTGTTACAAGAATTGTGATTGGTGCCACTAATTGGCTAGTTGGGCCTGGCACACAGGCTGGCAGATATGAGTCGTGGATGGTAGGTAGGGCAGCAATTTAACACAGTATGCTGTGTAAGTGACAAAAACACAGGCCTGATAGAAAATTAAGTTAGATTACACTAGCAAAATATTTTAAAATTTTAGATTTTAATATTAAAATTATGTTAAGAAGTGCAATGCACATATGACTCTATGAGTGGTCGCACTGGCTGGCTGCTACGTAGGGCAGCAATTAACAACAGTATGCTGTGTAAGTCAGATAGACAATTAGACGCAGGCCTGATAGAAAATACAATTAGATTACACTAGCATAATGATTTAAAGACTTTTTTTTGGAAATTTAAAGAAAAAGGTTAAGCACATACATATAGTCGTGGCTGATAGCCTTGGAAGGGCAGCTATTAAAAACAGTAGGCTCTGTAAGTCAGATACACACACGCCTGATAGAAAATACTATTAGATTACACTAGAAAAATGATTGAAATTATTTTTTGGGTGGGGAAATTAAAAAAAGGTTAAACACATATGAGTCGTGGCTCATAGACTAGGGAGGGCAGCAAGTAAACACAGTAGGCTCTGTATGTCAGCAAAGCACACAGGCCGGATAGAAAATTATATTAGATTACACTAGCAAACAAATTTAAACTTTTTTTTTTTATATTAAAATTAAGGTGAAGAAGAATAGATATGAGTGCTGGGTGGCTGCCTGGCACAGACCAAGGCCTGATAGTAAATGTAATTAGATTACACTAGCAAAATATATATATATATTTTTTTTTAAATTTAAAATAATGTTATAAACGGATATTAACACTGGTGGCTGCTGGCTGGCACAGAGCAATGAACCAGAGTATATGCTGTGTGGCACTGGCCTGATAGAAAATGAAAAAAAATTACACTAGAAAAATAATTAAATTTTTTGGTTAGTTAAATTTAAACTAATGTTGTTAGGGAGATATCAGTGGTGGCAGTAATCACAGCATATGCTGTGAGCCTTAAACACACAGCCTGAAAGCCAGGCAAATGCTAATAAAAAAAAAAATGAAAAAAAAAAAACGGCACGAAATATAGCCCTAAAAAGGGCTTTTTGGGCTGCTGTGCTTGCAGCAGAGATGAGTGGATTCCTTCTGGACTGTAAATACACTAGCCTAGCTATGTTTTTCCTATTAATGTCAGGAGCAAAAACACAACACGTCCTCTCATTAAGAAAGCAAGGTCGTTATGAGTCTAAAATGGCGAATTCCGAGTAGCTGGGTCTGTGAGGGAGTGTCTGATGTTGATTGGCTCTAATGTGTCAGGCGGCTGTGACATAAAGGGTCAAAGTTTCCACAATGATGACACATCGCCATGTGTTCGCCCACAAACGCGAACGCGAACAAGCTATGTTCGCTGTGAACCGTTCGCGGGCGAACAGTTCGGGACATCACTAGTCACAGAGTCACCTCCTGCATAACAAATGTCAACTTCTCATTTCTGCACTTGTAGAATTTATCCAATCTAGGTTTAGGCCCCAGCTTATCAATGTTTCAATAGTCATCTTGATTGTTATTTTGTGTCAAAATAAATGGGCTTTCAAAGTTATTGAAACTTCTATTCTGTATAAAACAATATTAGAAATAATAGATTGTACCGCACTGTTATAACCATTGGTTCTTATCCTAGAAAACATGTTTTATAATAGATATATCTAAGAAGTTAGTTTACATAAATGCATATAAAGCAAGCTAAATCAACCAATGGGAATGGAATCTTCTTACAAAATCAATTAATTATTAATAACTGTTGGCTAGATTACTAGTTTTGCGTTATGAGTGAAAAAGCCTCATAACGCTGCTTTTTCACTGCCGCTGCTATTACGAGTCTTGTAGGTACAACTGTACCGCACACTTTTTTGGCCATCACACAACGTAACTACCGCACTTTTTGAAAAGTCCTTTTTCAATGGGAATTCCACAGCGCCGGTATTACGAGTTTGCCTGTCCGGCCAAAAAGTGAGCGGTACAGCCTATAACTACAAGATCTGTACCGTAAACTGAAAGTCAGTAGTTATGGGTTTTACGTTACAAAGCTGTACCATAAAACTCATAACAAAAGTGTTACAAAGTACACTAACACCCATAAACTACCTATTAACCCCTAAACCGAGGCCCTCCCGCATCGCAAACACTAAAATAAAATTATTAACCCCTAATCTGCCACTCCGGACATTGTCACCACTATAATAAATATATTAACCCCTAAACTGCCGCACTCCCGCATCGTAAACACTAGTTAAATATTATTAACCCCTAATCTGCCCCCAATGTCGTCACCACCTACATACACTTATTAACCCCTAATCTGCTGTCCCTAACATCGCTGCAACCTATATTACTGTTATTAACACCTAATCTGCTGCCCCCAATGTCGTCGCCACTATACTAAAGTTATTAACCCATAAACCTAACCCTAACCCTAACATAACCCTTACACCCACTAACTTTAACAAAATTAAAATAATCCCAAATAAAAATTACAATTAATACCTAAATTATTCCTATTTAAAAATAAATAAATACTTACCTATAAAATAAAACCTAAGATAGCTACAATATAACTAATAGTTACATTGTAGCTATCTTACGGCTAGATTATGAGTTTTGCATTATGAGGGGTGCGGTGCTAACTTGCACGTTATTGTCACCGCTCACTTACCTACAGCGCTGGTATTACAAGTTTTTATAAATCCGGCGTTAAAAGACAAGAAGTGAGTGTAGAGCAAAATTGTGCTCCATACCGCACTCCAATACCAGCGCTGCTTAAGTCAGTGGTGAGCTGGTTGTACGTGCTCGTGCACAATTAACCCATAGACATCAATGGGGAGAGCTGGCTGAAAAAGCCTAACACCTGCAATAAAGCAGTGTAAAGCTCCGTTACACAGCCCCATTGGTTCCTATAAGGAAAGAAAATTTATGTTTACACCTAACACCCTAACATGAACCCCGAGTCTAAACACCCCTAATTTTACATTTATTAACCCCTAATTTGCCACCCCCAACATCGCTGCAACTATAATAAACATATTAACCCCTAAACCGCCATACTCCCGCCTCACAAACACTAGTTAAATATTATTAACCCCTAATCTGCCACCCATAACATCGCCTCCACCTACCTACATTTATTAACCCCTAATCTGCCGCCCCGACGTCACAGCCACTATACTAAAGTTATTAACCCCTAAACCTAAGTCTAACCCTAACCCTAACACCCAGTAACTTAAATATAATTAAAATAAATCTAACAAAAAATGATTATCATTACCTAAATTATTCCTATTTATAGGATTGAGCTCACATTCTATTGGCTGATTGGAACAGCCAATAGAATGCAAGCTCAATCCTATTGGCTGATTCGATCATCCAATAGGATTGAAGATCAATCCTATTGGCTGATTGCATCAGCCAATAGGATTTTTTCAACCTTAATTCCGATTGGCTGATAGAATTCTATCAGCTAATCGGAATCTAAGGGACACCATCTTGGATGACGTCACTTAAAGGAACCTCCATTCGTCGGGAGTCGTCGTAAGAAGAGGATGCTTCGCGCCGCATGTCTTGAAGATAGACCCGCTCCACTTCGGATGGATGAAGATAGAAGATGCCGTCTGGATGAAGACCTCTGCCCGTCTGGAGGACCACTTCTCCCGGCTTCGATGAAGACTTCTCCTGGCTTTGTTGAGGACTTCTTGCCGCTTCGTTGATGACTTCTCTCGGCTTCGTTGAGGATGGATGTCGGGTGTTCAAAACTGTAAGTGTATCTTCAGGGGTTATTGTTAGGTTTTTTAAGGGTTTATTGGGTGGGTTTTATTTTTAGGTTAGGGATTGGGCAGCATTAGAGCTAAATGCCCTTTTAAGGACAATGCCCATCCAAATGCCCTTTTCAGGGCAATGGGAAGCTTAGGTTTTTTTAGTTAGCTTTTAATTTGGGGGGTTGGTTGTGTGGGTGGGGGGTTTTACTGTTGAGGGTGTTGTTTGTATTTTTTTTTACAGGTAAATTAGCTGATTTCTTTGGGGCAATGCCCCGCAAAAGGCCCTTTTAAGGGCTATTGGTAGTTTAGTTTAGGCTAGGAGTTTTTTTTTATTTTTGGGGGGCTTTTTTATTTTGATAGGGCTATTAGATTAGGTGTAATTAGTTTAAATATCTTGTCATTTGTTTTTTATTTTGTGTAATTTAGTGGGTTTTTTTTTGTAATTTAGGTATTTGTATTTAATTTAGTTAATTGTATTTAATTTAGGTAATTTATTTAATTGTAGTGTAAGGTTAGGTGTTAGTGTAAGACAGGTTAGATTTTACAGGTAAATTTGTATTTATTTTAGCTAGGTAGTTAGTAAATAGTTAATAACTATTTAGTAACTATTCTACCTAGTTAAAATAAATACAAACTTGCCTGTAAAATAAAAATAAACCCTAAGCTAGCTACAATGTAACTATTAGTTATATTGTAGCTAGCTTAGGGTTTATTTTATAGGTAAGTATTCAGTTTTAAATAGGAATGATTTAGTTTATAATACTAGGTTTTATTTAGATTTATTTTAATTATAGTGGGTGTTAGCGTTAGACTTAGGTAAAATTAAGGTAGGTGGCAGCAATGTTAGGGACGGCAGATTAGGGGTTAATAATATGTAACTAGTGTTTGCGAAGCGAGAGTGCGTGGTTTAGGGGTTAATATGTTTATTATAGTGGTGGCAATGTCCGGAGTAGCAGATTAGGGGTTAACGATTTTATTTTAGTGTTTTCGATGTGGGAGGGCCTCTGTTTAGGGGTTAATAGGTAGTTTATGGGTGTTAGTGTACTTTTTAGCACTTTAGTTATGAGTATTATGCTACAGCTTTGTAGTGTAAAACTCATAACTACTGACTTTAGAATGCATTACGAATCTTGCGGGATAGGGTGTATCACTCACTTTTTCGGCTAAAAATAAAAGCTTGTAATTCCGTCGCTATGGAAGTCCCATTGAAAAATGACTTTGCGTAAGTTAAGTTAATTGCGTAAGTTAATTTGCGGTACGGCCAAAAAGGTGTGCGGGACAGCTGTACCTACAAGCTTCGTAATACCAGCAGTAGTGAAAAAGCAGCGTTATAAGCCTTAACGCTGCTTTTTTACTCATACCGCAAAACTCGTAATCTAGCCATTAGGTTTTATTTTTATTTCACAGGTAACTTTGTATTTATTTTGACAAGGTAGACTAGTTAGTAAATAGTTATTAACTATTTACTAGTTACCTAGTCAAAATAAATACAAAGTTACCTGTAAAATAAAACCTAACCTGTCTTACACTAAAACCTAACATTACACTAAAATTAAATAAATTACATTAACAAAATACATTTATCTAAATTACAAAAAATAATAAACACTAAACTACACAAAATAAAAAAAGAAATGATGAAATATTTAAACTAATTACACCTAATCTAATAGCCCTATCAAAATAAAAAAGCCCCCAAATATAAAAAAAAAACCCTATCCTATACTAAACTGCCAATGGCCCTTAAAAGGGCCTTTTGCAGGCATTGCCCCAAAGAAATATGCTCTTTTACCTGGAAAAAAAAAAAAATACAAACAACCCCCAACAGTAAAACCCACCACCCCCACAACCAAACCCCCCAAAAAAAACCCTACCTAAAAAAACTAAGCACCCCATTGCCCTGAAAAGGGCATTTGGATGGGCATTGCCCTCTTCATTCGATGGCTCTTGAAGAATTAAGTTTCCTTTAAATTATGTCATCCAAGATGGCATCCCTTGAATTCCGATTGGCTGATAGAATTCTATCAGTTAATCGGAAATAAAGTGTAAATAATCCTATTGGCTGATGCAATTTGCAGTTTAGTGTAGGCTAGGGTTTTTTTATTTTGGGGGAGGTTTATTTTGATTGGGCTATTAGATTAGGTGTAATTAGTTTAAATATTTGATCATTTCTTTTTTATTTTGTGAAATTTAGTGTTTATTATTTTTTGTAATTTAGATAAATATATTTTGTTAATTTAATTTATTTAATTTTAGTGTAATGTTAGGTTTTAGTGTAAGACAGGTTAGGTTTTATTTTACAGGTAAATCTGTGTTTATTTTGACTAGGTAACTAGTAAATAGTTAATAACTATTTACTAACTAGTCTACCTAGTTAAAATAAATACAAACTTGCCTGTGAAATAAAAATAAAACCTAAGATAGCTACAACGTAACTATTAGTTATATTGTAGCTAGCTTAGGGTTTATTTTACAGGTAAGTATTTAGTCTTAAATAGGTCTTATTTAGATAATAATAGTAAATTGTATTTAGATTTATTTTAATTTTATTAATGTTAGGGGTGTTAGGGTTAGGTTTAGGGGTTAAAATATTTATTTAGTGTTAGTGATGTGGGAGGCCAGAGGTTTAGGGGTTAATAACTTTAGTATAGTGGCGGCGACGATGTTGGGGGCGGCAGATTAGGGGTTAATAAGTGTAGGTAGGCGGTGGCGATGTCAGGGGCGGAAGATTAGGGGTTAATAAGTGTAGGTAGGTGGCGGCGATGTCGGGGGCAGCAGATTAGGGGTTAATAAGTGTAATGTAGGTGGTGGAGATGTCGGGGGCAGCAGATTAGGGGTTAATTAGTGTAATGTAGGTGTTGGCAATGTGGGGGGTAGCAGATTAGGGGTGTTTAGACTCAGGGTTTATTTATGTTAGGGTGTTAGATTTAAACATAAAAAAAAATTACCCATAGGAATCAATGGGGCAGCGTTACGGAGCTTTACACTCCATTATTGCAGGTGTTAGGCTTTTTTTTAGCCAGCTCTCCCCATTGATGTCAATGGGGAAATCGTGCATAAGCACATAAAACCAGCTCAAAGCAGCGCTGGTATTTGTGTGCTGTATGGAGCTCAACACTGCCATATTGCCCACAACCCTAGGTTTTTGGAAAACCTGTAATAGCAGCACTATTAAAGGTGAGCGGTGGAAATAACTTGCAAGTTATTACCGAGCCACTCATAACGCAAAACTCGTAATCTGGCCATGTTTTGAGTTTGTTACAGTTTTAGGTCCACTAACAAGCTCAGTTGATATCTTGCACAGTTAACCTTAATCTATCACTTTGTGTTAAGTTATAATGAAATTGTTATATCTAAACTCTCTGATGTTATTTTATTATTTGTGAATGTGTTTCATGGTTTAAAAATGTGATTTGTGAACTATTTTAAAGATTTTTAAAAATTTAAAATCTGCTAATTAAGTATGAAGAAGATTGTTAGATAAATATCAAGTCATGCAAAAACCGAAGAAAAAGGTCTACATTAAAAAGACATAAAACCAAAAAAATCTTCTTTCATGATTTATTTTATTTTATTATTTTATTAAATTTGGCTCATTCTCTTGGTATTCTTTGTTGAAGGAGCAGCAAAGCACTCCTGGGAGCTAGCTGAACACATTAGGTGAGCCAATGACAAGATGCAGATCTGTGCAGCCACCAATCACCATCTAGCTGCCATTACTGCTCATGAACTTACCTAGGTATGGTTTTCAAAAAAGGATACCAAGAGAACAATTTAGATAGTGCAAGTAAATTGGACAGTTGTTTAATATTGCATGCTCTAGCTGAACCATTAAAGGGACAGTCAACACCATAATTTTTATTCTTTTAAAAGATAGATAATCCCTTTATTACCCATTTCCCAGTTTTGCATAACCAACACAGTTATAATAATATACTTTTAACCTCTGTGATTATCTTGTATCTAAGCCTCTGCAAACTGCCCCTTTTTCAGTTCTTTTGACAGACTTGCAGTCTAACCAATCAGTGCCTGCTCCCAGATAACTTCACGTGCGCGAGCACAGTGTTATCTATATGAAATATGTGAACTAACACCCTCTAGTGGTGAAAAACTGTTAAAATGCAATCTGAAAGAGGTGGGCTTCAAGGTCTAAGAAATTAGTATATGAACCTCCTAGGTTAAGCTTTCAACTAAGAATACCAAGAGAACAAAGCAAAATTGGTGATAAAAGTAAATTGGAAAATTGTTTAAAATTACATGCTCTATTTGAATCATGAAAGTGTATTTTGGCCTAGACTGTCCCTTTAAGGTTAAATTTTGACTTCAATGTCTCTTTAAATACAATACAATTGTGAAAATAATTTCTTGATAAATTAAATTACTTCAACATCTCAGCATGAAAATTGTTAAGTTAAAAAAAATGAGTTCCTCCCCCTCACTACATTCATAGGTTGAGAGTGACCCTCTTATAACCAGTAGGGTTCTATCGTTTTTTTTTGCCTTTCAGACCATAGCACAAGGATTCAGGAGTTGCAAAAAATACTTTCAAAACTTTACAGAACAAACTAATTAAAGGGGGAAAACACACTCAATGAAATAGTCCACTCTAGCATGTGTACACAATAAAACTTGAAAAAAGAAAAAAAATTAGGCAAAATTGTTTGAAATAGTGAGATGCGGAAGCAAGACAATAAACTTCACACAAGCAAATGAAATGAATTCTGCATGCTGGGCAATAGCATAGGTGAGAATTCCAGACTACACACTGGCATTAGTCCTTTGTTCTTCTCTACAAGGTTTACAAGACATATCTTGCGCTATCTAGTAATACATAATACAAATGTGCTGAAACAAAACAGACGTGGATATTTTACACTTACAAATATTTACATTTACTGTTATTCAAGCGCATTTCCAAAGTTCTTGCAGCTGTAATTTTTAGAACCACATAGCTGTTTGTTCTCATTTCAGGTGCCAGATAACATGTACTGGGTGTTTAACACAAGTAGAAATAATAATGGCAGGAACACTCTCCAATGAACCTATAGAAAATATAAGTGATGAAAGGCTCAGTGAATTTAAAACATTGGGGCTAAATTATCAAGTGGAGCTTGATGCCCCTTGTTTCCGGCGAGCCTTCAGACCACTGCTCCATAACTTGTCCGCCTGCTCTGAGGTGGAGGACAGAAATCAACCCGATCAAATATGATCAGGTTGATTGACACCCCCTGCTAGCGGCTAGATTGGCCGCAAATCTGCAGGGGGCGACATTGCATAAGCAGTTCACAAGGACTGCTTGTGCAATAATAAATGCAGACAGCATATGCTGTCGGCATTTATCGATGTGCAGTGGACATGATATGCTACATTGTCCACTCGCACTTTGATAAATATGCCCCATTATCTCAACTTCCCAGAGAGACCCCTCAGCAACCTCACAAAGTCTTGCCACGGGGTATTTTCAATTCAATATCAGGTGCAACTGTTTTCTGCATCATGATTGTTTGCATCATTCTGTAAGTAACTGTATATGTTACATATTGTATTTTCTTTTGTTCTTGTAAGTGACTGTATATGTTACATATGGGCCTCTAGTTATCAACGTGTCTACTTTACCTGCCTTCACCAGCCCAATACGCCCGCCTAAGCTCAAATACCATCGCTGCCGCGGACCTGAAAAATCTTGCCAAAGTTATCAATAAATCTGTCAAAAAGCCGCGCACCAAGTACGGGGCGATGAGCAGCGGACTGTGATAGTTATCACTCATCCGATCTCGCTGCTCTTCGGCTTTTTGACAGCTTTATTGACAAGCTGTCACTAAGCACCCACACTAAACTACACTGTTCTACCCCCTATACCGGCGCCCCCAGAGCCCCCGCAACTAAATAAAGTTAGTAACCCCTAAACCGCCGCTCCCGGACACCGCCGCTACTATAATAAATGTATTAACCCCTAAACCGCCGCTCTCAGAGCCCACCGCCACCTACATTATACCTAGTAACCCCTATCCTGCCCCCTCTATACCGCCGCAACCTATAATAAATTTATTAACCCCTATCCTGAGGATCCCGGACCCCGCCGCAACTAAATAAATTGTTTAACCCCTAAACCGCCGCTCCCGGACCCCGCAGCAACCTATATTAATCTTATTAACCCCTAATCTGCCCCCCCTACACCGTCGCCACCTATAATAAATTTATTAACCCCTATCCTGCCCCCCTATACCGCCGCAACCTATAATAAATTTATTAACCCCTATCCTGCCCCCCCTACACCGCCGCCACTATAATAAAATTATTAATCCCTAAACCTAAGTCTAACACTAACCCTAACACCCCCCTAACTTAAAAATTAATTAAATAAATCTAAATAATATTTCTCTTATTAACTAAATTAATCCTATTTAAAACTGAATACTTACCTTTAAAATAAACCCTAATATAGCTACAATATAAATAATAATTATATTATAACTATTTTAGGATTTATTTTTATTTTACAGGCAAATGTCAATTTATTTTAACTAGGTACAATAGCTAATAAATAGTTATTAACTATTTAATAGCTACCTAGTTAAAATAAAGAGAAATTTACCTGTAAAATAAAAACTAACCTAAGTTACAATTACACCTAACACTACGCTATAATTAAATAAATTATTCCTATTTAAAACTAAATACTTACCTGTAAAATAAACCCTAAGATAGCTTAATAGTTCATTAATAATTACATTGTAGCTATTTTAGGATTTATATTTATTTTACAGGTAACTTTGTATTTATTTTAGCTATTTAGAATAGTTATTAAATAGTTATTAACTATTTAATAACTACCTAGCTAAAAGAAATGCAAAATTACCTGTAAAATAAATCCTAACCTAAGTTACAATTAAACCTAACACTACACTATCATTAAATTAATTAAATAAATTAGCTACAAATAACTACAATTAAATTCAATTAAATAAACTAACTAAAGTACAAAAAATAAAAAAAGCTAAGTTACAAAAAATAAAAAAAATAATTTACAAACATTTAAAAAATATTACAACAATTTTAAGCTACTTACACCTAATCTAAGCCCCCTAATAAAATAACAAAGCCCCCCAAAATAAAAAAATGCCCTACCCTATTCTACATTAAAAGTTACCAGCTCTATTACCTTACCAGCCCTTAAAAGGGCCTTTTGTGGGGCATGCCCCAAAGAAAACAGCTCTTTTGCCTGTAAAATAAAAATACAACCCCCACCAACATTAAAACCCACCACCCACATACCCCTACTCTAACCCAAACCCCCCTTAAATAAACCTACACTACCCCCCTGAAGATCATCCTACCTTTAGCCGTTTTCAGCCAGCCGACCACCGATGGAACCGAAGAGGAGATCTGGAGCGGCAGAAGTCATCATCCAAGGGGCGCTGAAGAAGTCTTCCATCCGATTGAAGTCTTCATCCAAGCGGCATCTTCAATCTTCATCCATCCATTAAATCAGCTTTTTCCTTCCTTAATTCTGATTGGCTGATAGAATCAGCCAATCAGAATTGAAGGGATGCCATCTTGGATGACGTCACTTAAAGGTACCGTCATTCGTCGTTAGTTGTCGGGAAGAAGAGGATGGCTCCGCGTCGGCTCATCTGAAGATGGCTCCGCTCCGCTCCGGATGGATGAAGATTGAAGACGCTGCTTGGATGAAGACTTCAATCAGATGGAAGACTTCTTCAACGCCCCTTGGATGATGACTTCTGCCGCTCCAGATCTCCTCTTCGGTTCCATCGGTGGTCGGCTGGCTGAAGACAGCTAAAGGTAGGATGATCTTCAGGGGGGTAGTGTTAGGTTTATTTAAGGGGGGTTTGGGTTAGAGTAGGGGTATGTGGGTGGTGGGTTTTAATGTTGGGGGGGGTTGTATTTTTATTTTACAGGCAAAAGAGCTGTTTTCTTTGGGACATGCCCCGCAAAAGGCCCTTTTAAGGGCTGGTAAGGTAATAGAGCTGGTAACTTTTTAATGTAGAATAGGGTAGGGAATTTTTTTATTTTGGGGGCTTTGTTATTTTATTAGGGGGCTTAGATTAGGTGTAAGTAGCTTAAAATTGTTGTAATATTTTTGAAATGTTTGTAAATTATTTTTTTATTTTTTGTAACTTAGCTTTTTAATTTTTTGTACTTTAGTTAGTTTATTTAATTGAATTTAATTGTAGTTATTTGTAGCTAATTTATTTAATTAATTTAATGATAGTGTAGTGTTAGGTTTAATTGTAACTTAGGTTAGGATTTATTTTACAGGTAATTTTGTATTTCTTTTAGCTAGGTAGTTATTAAATAGTTAATAACTATTTAATAACTATTCTAAATAGCTAAAATAAATACAAAGTTACCTGTAAAATAAATATAAATCCTAAAATAGCTACAATATAATTATTAATTACATTGTAGCTATCTAAGGGTTTATTTTACAGGTAAGTATTTAGTTTTAAATAGGAATAATTTATTTAATTATAGTGTAGTGTTAGGTGTAATTGTAACTTAGGTTAGTTTTTATTTTACAGGTACATTTCTCTTTATTTTAACTAGATAGCTATTAAATAGTTAATAACTATTTAATAGCTATTGTACCTAGTTAAAATAAATTGAAATTTGCCTGTAAAATAAAAATAAATCCTAAGATAGCTACAATATAATTATTATTTATATTGTAGCTATATTAGGGTTTATTTTAAAGGTACGTATTTAGTTTTAAATAGGATTAATTTAGTTAATAAGAGAAATATTATTTAGATTTATTTAATTAATATTTAAATTAGGGGGGTGTTAGGAATAGTGTTAGATTTAGGTTTAGGGGTTAATAATTTTATTATAGTGGCGGCGGTGTAGGGGGGGCAGGATAGGGGTTAATAAATTTATTATAGTTTGCGGCAGTATAGGGGGGGCAGGATAGGGGTTAATAAGTTTATTATAGGTGGCGACGGTGTAGGGGGGGCAGATTAGGGGTTAATAAGTTTAATATAGGTTGTGGTGGGGTATGGGAGTGGCGGTTTAGGGGTTAAACTATTTATTTAGGTGCGGCGAGATCCGGGATCCGCAGGATAGGGGTTAATAAATTTATTATAGGTGGCGGTGGAATAGGGGGGGCAGGATAAGGGGTTACTAGGTATAATGTAGGTGGCGGCGGTGTCTGGGAGCGGCGGTTTAGGGGTTAATAACTTTATTATAGTTGCGGCGGGGTCTAGGAGCGGCGGTTTAGGGGTTAATAACTTTATTTAGTTGCGGGGGGCTCCAGGGGTGCCGGTATAGGTGGTAATACATTTATTTAGTTGCGGCGATGTAGGGGGGGCAGATTAGGGGTGTTTCGACTCGGGGTACATGTTAGGGTGTTAGGTGTAGACAGCTCCCATAGGAATCAATGGGATATCTGGCAGCAGCGAACATGAACTTTCGCTATGGGCAGACTCCCATTGATTCCTATTGGATCCGCCACCTCCAGGGCGGCTGTTTGAAAACCAGGTACCCTGGGCCGGAAAAGTGCAGAGCGTACCTGCTAGTTATTTGATAACTAGTAAAAGTAGTCAGATTTTGCCGAACTTGTGTGCGGAACATCTGGAGTGACGTAAGAATCGATCTGTGTCTGACTGAGTCCGGCGGATGGAAGCTTACGTCACTAAATTCTACTTTTGCCGGTGTCTAGGGCTTGCTAACTAAGGCGAATCAGCCTCGCCACAAATACGCTGCGGAATTCCAGCGTATTTGAGGTTGACGGCTTGATAACTAGAGGCCATTGTATTTTCTTTTGTTCTTGTAAGTGACTTTATATGTTACATATTGTATTTTCTTTTGTTCTTGTGAGTGACTGTATATGTTACATATTGTATTTTCTTTTGTTCTTGTGAGTGACTTTTATATGTTACATATTTTCTTTTGTTCTTGTAAGTGACTGTATATGTTACATATTGTATTTTCTTTTGTTCTGGTGAGTGACTGTATATGTTACATATTGTATTTTCTTTTGTTCTTGAAAGTGACTGTATATGTTATATATTGTATTTTCTTTTGTTCTTGTGAGTGACTGTATATGTTACATATTGTATTTTCTTCTGTTCTTGTAAGTGACTGTATATGTTACATATTGTATTTTATTTTGTTCTTGTAAGTGACTGTATATGTTACATATTGTATTTTGTTTTGTTCTTGTAAGTGACTGTATATGTTACATATTGTATTTTCTTTTGTTCTTGTGAGTGACTTGTTTTTAGGTTCCTGTAATTGTAGCATTATTATTGGCATGTTTTTGGTTTTACTCTAAGGCTCCCTATTTATTTACGGCGAGATTATGAGTTTTCTGTTAGGAGTTGTGCGGTGCTAACGAGCAGTTTTTTCTTACCGCTCACTTACCTGCAGTGCTGGCATTACGGGTTTTTACAAACCCGGCATTAAAAGGAAAGAAGTGAGCGTAGAGCAAAATTTTGCTCCATACCGCACTCCAATACCAGCGTTGCTTAAGTCAGCGGTGAGCTGGTTGTACGTGCTCGTGCACGATTTCCCAATAGACATCAATGGGGAGAGCCGTCTGAGAAAAAGTCTAACTCCTGCAATAAAGCAGCGTAAAGCTCAGTAACGCAGACCCATTGATTCCTATGGGGAAACAAATTTTATGCTTACACCTAGCACCCTAATATTAACCCTGAGTCTAAATACCCCTAATCTTACACTTATTAACCCCTAATCTGCCGCCCCCAACATCGCCAAAACCTACATTATACTTACTAACCCCAAATCTGCCGCTCCGGACACCGCCACCACCTACGTTATACTTATTAACCCCTAATCTGCTGCCCCCAACATCGCCGCCACCTACATTATATTTATTAACCCCTAATCCCACCCCCAATGTCGCCACATCCTACCTACACTTATTAACCCCTTATCTGCCATCCCCAATGTCGCCGCCACTATATTAAATGTATTAACCCCTAAATCTAAGTCTAAACCTAACCCTAACACCCCTAACTTAAATATAATTTAAATAAATCTAAATAAAATTACTATAATTATCTAAATAATTTCTATTTAAAACTAAATACTTACCTATAAAATAAACCCTAAGCTAGCTACAATATAACTAATAGTTACATTGTATCTAGCTTAGGGTTTATTTTTATTTTACAGGCAAGTTTGTATTTATTTTAACTAGGTAGAATAGTTATTAAATAGTTATTAACTATTTAATAACTACCTAGCTAAAATAAAGACAAATTGACCTGTAAAATAAAACCTAACCTAAGTTACAATAACACCTAACACTACACTACAATTAAATAAATTACCTACATTAAATACAATTAAATACATTAAATTAAATTAGCTAAATCACAAAAAACAAACACTAAATTACAGAAAATAAAAAACAAATTACAGGTATTTAAACTAATTACACCTAATCTAATAGCCCTATCAAAATAAAAAAAAAACCTAGCCTAAACTAAACTATCAATAGCCCTTAAAAGGGCCTTTTGCGGGGCATTGCCCCAAAGTAACCAGCTCTTTTACATGTAAAAAAAAAAAAATACAAACAACCCCCCCAACAGTAAAACCCACCACCCACACAACCAACCCCCCAAATAAAAACCTAACTAAAAGAACCTAAGCTCCCCATTGCCCTGAAAAGGCTACGGCCACTTCTGTATACCATTCTAGGTGGTGGCCTGTGCTTAAATGGGAGAGAGCCATCATTGCCTACTACCGGCAAATTTCTATTAATGACACCCCTCACTATTTCAGTGCCTGGCGTGTAGTCTGTAATGAAATTAATGGTGTCCCCACTAGCATCCTTGATTGGTGCAGATTTTCATTGGCATAATTCTCGACCATCCAGTTCGGCCAGTTCTGTCAAGATCTTCTGTAGCATGGTGGGATGATATCCACTGTTTAGGAATTTATGTCTCATCTGTTCCAGTTACTCCATCCTAAGGTTCATATCTGAATTATTTCAGATGACCCTCATAAACTGTGACTTGACTATGCCCCTTTTTGTTGGCATCGGATGGTAGCTATCAAAACGTAACAGGGTGTTTCTGTCAGTAGGCTTGGAGTATAATGTTGTTTTCAAGAAGCATGTTTCCTCCTCAGTCGATTTGTATATACATAAATCCAGGAAGTGTATGGTCTCAGTGTTAACCTCACTCTTGAATTTGACAGCTCCCTCTGCTACATTTAAATCATCAATCCAGAGTTGAAGCTCCTCAGGTGTGCCACCCCAGATGACCAGGAGATCATCAATGTAACGTTGATATAGTATGATATTGGGGTTCCTTGATTCAAACACATGTTTATTTTCGAACCACGCCATGAATAAGTTGGCATAGGACGGTGCAAGACTTGACCCCATGGCCGTTCCAATTTGTTGAAGATAAAAGATATCCTCAAATCTAAAATAATTGTGCGTTAATCACATCTGTAGCCACTCCAACAATACTTCAATGGGGGGGCCTTCATACCCATCAGACCTGATCAGAGCTTGCCTCACTGCCTCTATCCCCAGATCGTGTGGGATGATGGTATAAAGGCTATTCACATCAAGAGTGGCCAATAGGCAGTCCTTAGGGAATACTCTATCCCTCACTTAATCAACTCAATCGAGTCTAGCAAAAAAGCTTCCGTGTTTCTTACTGCATCCTGTAAGTGATGGTCAATATATTTGGCCAGGCATTGAAACAGTGATCCCACAGCCGACACTATTGGACGACCAGGTGGACAATATTGATCCTTGTGGACCTTAGGGATAGTGTAAATTATAGGATGTCTTGGGTGGTCCGGCATTAGATAATCAAACGTGGATTGGTCGACATATCCACTATTCAACGCTTGGTTGAGGCTATTCTCCAATTTCTCCCTATATTGAGAGGTGGGGTTGTGGGTCAGTCTTTTATATTTCTTTGCATCACTCAGCTGTTGTAGCAACTCCTGTCGATAGTATACATAGTCCATGACCACAATTGCACCCCCCTTGTCAGCTGCTCTAATAATAATAGATTAATCATTTTTTAGCCGTTGGAGTGCCTGCCATTCTGATTTGGACAAATTTGTTCTATCATCTATCAGTGCACATATTCGTAAAGGTTTTAATGGTGGAGTCAGTGATCTTGGGTTCAAATTTAGATTTCTTAATGAACTTTGTCTCAGTCATACTTTGTTGCTCATTTTTTAAATGATCTTTAAGTTTTAATGTTCTCTGTAAACGGTGGACATCAACCAAGTTATCAAATGGATCAACCCTGGGGGTGGGTACAAAGCTTAATACCTTGCATAGTATACTGAGCTCATCAGCATCCAGGGCCCTTTCACTGATGTTAATCACTACACTTTCTGCTTTGAGGCTGTTTTTTGCATCTTTTTTCCACCAGCCACTTCTTCTTGTCCTTGCCCAGTGTCTTCTCTCTGAGCCTGCTCGTTTTTTGACGGCAGTGGCGGTCTTCTCTGTGATCTGGTTTGTACTTTGTCTTGTTGTCCACCACAAGTGGCAGATCCGGAAGCTGATTCCGCCCCACTCGAGTCACCACTGCTAGTATCAACAGTGTTAGCCATGGTAGTGTGTCTGCGCTCCATCCTTCTCCTTCTAAATGAACTACCTTTACCAGATAACCATTGGTAGATGTTTCGTTCTCTGTAGTCCATTTCAACAGCATTGATCTTTTTGTTTTTAAAGTTTACAAGGACCTTACGGTATTTCTCCACCTGTGTGCTGAGTTTTCCAAGCCAGTCTTCAATGTTGTTCGTTAGAACTTGTTCTTTTTCCCTCTGAATCACTGTTAATTCATCAACAGTGATTTTCTTAAGCCTGGTCACTTCCTCAATCACAAGTAATATCCAATTGAATGAACATTTATTAGATATTTGGCACCATTTTCGGCAAAAAGCTTCACTACTCCTACCAATAGTTGGTGAATTCTTTACCCTAAACCCTCGAGGGATCATTTTCTTTTTAAAGTTGTCGATAAGATAGTTAGCGTGTAGCTTATAATCCACCTCTTTCCTTTTCAGATTCAATAGCTTGTAATAAATGTTCAAGGGTATTTCATCCACTTGGTCAGACTCACTTGGTTGTAAGATTCTAACTGCGTCCTCATCCGTAAACGCAAAAGTAGCCTCTTCTTCTCTATCCCCCCTTCACGGGATTGGCTTTGTGTGTATATTTGGCCATCATCCATGGTTCAGCTCTCCCTATTGGCCCCTGTGTATATAGAAAGACTGATGGAGTGGTATCACCCTCGGGTACTCCTTGATGTTTATAGGATATAAGCTAATATCCAAGTAAATTTAAAAACAATAGTTCATGGGAGATAGGTGGATCCAAAGATCCATGCGTCATATATATTCAAACATTTCTAGTAAGGGGGGTGCGTAGGAATGATTTTTCTTCAATTTGGAATATGTAGCCGGTAGCCTAGAACTCCATCCGCAGCAATGTATTGATACCCCGGGTGCTATCCTCAAAAAGTAAGGGTGTCCACAAATGGAGGGCACGCACAGGATTTAAACTGATCAAAATATTCAATATTTATTTTCCATGTCAAAGAATCATTGTGATGTCAATGTTTCGACCCACACTTGGGCCTTCATCAGTACAATGAATAGTCTAAAAACTAAAGAAAAACATTGTAGAAAACACATTACACATTATATCAATAAAAAATAAAAACATTATTACAAAAGAACATTGTGAGAATTATACACAACCGTGCAACCCCCCACTGTGTGCAGCAGAAAACCCATTCAAGGCTCAGCTGCCACCAACACATAAACATTAAATCCATCAAGGAGGAGTCAACCACCACCAACTCATTACAAATATAACAGAGACCACAGGGAAGGCAAGTATCATAAAGAGTATATGCACATCATAGCCTCTCAGAGGCATACTAAAGTATACTTGATATTCAATGGCTCTAAGAAAGGGCAAAAAAAGAAAAAAGTAAATTTCAGGCGACAGAACTACTATCATATAAAACAACTTATCCATTTCCATAATCAGTACACTGATTGCTTACTAATCACACTTCATGTGTGCTCAGAAAATAACACAATATACACTCAAACTAATAACCAAGTATAGTGTCACCAGAAGTAATCATGTTTACAGCTACTATTAATCAGGAGTATCCTATATTACACACCCCCATAATGTCCTTCACTGCTCATCATTCAAAGCACTGAGGATAACTGCCCCGACTCAATAGTTTCAATATCCACCCAATGTAATAATCAACTGTACACCAATAACAGAATCAGTCCACGACAATGCCGGTGTCAGATATATATCCCATACAACCCCTGGGCGCTAAGCGTAGAGCACATGCCAGAATATAATAGCAAAACCAGATTCAGAAAACCATCAATATCCCACAGCCAGAGCAGAGCACGCCATATATTTAACATGAGAGAGAAGGAAACCAAACTTACCGCTATACAGTGTGCGCCAATCGCACAAACGCTCCCAATAAAAGTCAAGATACCGGACATGACAACTCAGGGCCTTAAGAGCAACACGCCCCCGGCAATCAACCAATCAAAGACCTTGATCTGGCCAACACCCACCATTACCTTAAGATCGCATATCACCCATCATTTAGAGTCAGTGCTCAGCTGCGCATGCGTGGGATTGAAAACAGCCGCACTTAGCGCCATAAGTCACAGAGTATTTATTAACTGTCATAGATGAAAGCAGCATTCACAGCCACCTACGAACATCACCATCCACACACTCATAAGTTCAAATTTACAACTATAGATCCTCAATATTTCGGGTACAACCGACCCCCCAATATATAGTGCCCCTGACACAGGGGTAATAGATTGTACACTACCAACCTTTCCAGACATAAAAAGGCAGATCAAACGAGGGCCAACCTTTTAGAGGCATTCAATGGACATATCAAGCAGGTAACTGCCAACCATTAGCTTACTATCAGGTACCAGTCCATGTCATGATCAGTACCCCCATGAAGACTCGTACACAAATGCTAAAGGTGTACCCACCAATCAATGTGCGTCACCTGATACCAGGGCAGAAACCCATATAATGTATTTTTTTTTTTTTATACATATAGTGAGAAAAAATACCAACCAGGATAATCAATTTATTCTACATACTACATTGGCAAGGCCATACAATGGGGTGTCACTTTGCACGGAAGGGGAATTCAATTGCACAGTGTATAATAATAAAAAACAGCCTACAGTGTGAATAAAGACAAATTTAAAGGTAAGGGGCGACAGATACAGTTAATATAGGCACAATAAGTGAAAGACAATTTAATAAAATACACTATAGTCAATGCTGGCATTCAAGCCTACAGGACTGAGAGTGCCGAGTCTAAATATCCATCTGGCCTCACATCTCAGCAGCTCCCTGTTCCTATCACCCCCCCCCCCCGCCTCAAGGGGGTGACCCTATCAATGAGCATGGCTCGTAAAGATGAGATGGAGTGATGGTTCTCAAGGAAATGCCTCGCTACTGGCTTATCAGACTGTCCATCTTTGTGAGCTGCCCTAATGGTGCTTTTGTGATTAGCGAGTCTGTCCCTGAACGTGGTGCTCATCTTCCCTATGTAATACTTTCCACAGGGACAGGATAAGAAGTAGACAACGAAATCCGAAGTGCAAGTTAATCTGTATCTAATGATATATGTCTTGTTTGTTCCTGGGTGATGGAATCTATCCCCTGTCAGGAGAATGCTACATGTGACGCAGCTTCCACATTTATAGCAGCCGTTTTTGCTCTTCTGCAGCCATGTGGTGTCTTTCCTCCATGAGTCTGTTTTCATCAGTCTCGATTTAAGGCTACGGCCACTTCTGTATACCATTCTAGGTGGTGGACGAGAATTATCAACCTGGGATTGATGGATTGTACACCTATATAGCACTCATTCCCTAATTCTCGTCTTACCCAACAAGTACACAGCACCTCAGCCATTTTTGTAATAGAATAAATCTGGACTGATATATATATCATATCACCAGATCCAGAGATCAATAGGCTACCCTAAGTTGTAAATTTGAGCAGTGCCATTAGTACCTCCCTTTTCTTTGTTGCATTCTAGGTGGTGGCCTGTGCTTAAATGGGAGAGTGCCATCATTGCTTACTATCGGCCAATTTCTATTAATTACACCCCTCACTATTTCAGTGCCTGGCATGTAGTCTGTAATGAAATTAATGGTGTCCCTACTAGCATCCAGTTTGGCCAGTTCTGTCAAGATCTTCTGTAGCATGGTGGGATGATATCCACTGTTTAGGAATTTCTGTCTCATCTGTTCCAGTTGCTCCATCCTAAGGTTCATATCTGAATTATTTCAGATTACCCTCATAAACTGTGACTTGACTATGCCCCTTTTTGTTTGCATCGGATGGTAGCTATCAAAACGTAACAGGGTGTTTCTGTCAGTAGGCTTGGAGTATAATGTTGTTTTCAAGAAGCATGTTTCCTCCTCAGTCGATTTGCATATACATAAATCCAGGAAGTGTATGGTCTCAGTGTTAACCTCACTCTTGAATTTGACAGCTCCCTCTGCTACATTTAAATCATCAATCCAGAGTAGAAGCTCCTCAGGTGTGCCACCCCAGATGACCAGGAGATCATTAATGTAACGTCGATATAGTATGATATTGGGGTTCCTTGATTCAAACACATGTTTATTTTCGAACCACGCCATGAATAAGTTGGCATAGGATGTGCAAGACTTGACCCCATGGCCGTTCCAATTTGTTGAAGATAAAAGATATCCTCAAATCTAAAATAATTGTGCGTTAAGCACATCTGTAGCCACTCCAACAATACTTCTATGGGGGGCCTTCATACCCATCAGACCTGATCAGAGCTTGCCTCAATCCCCAGATCGTATGGGATGATGGTATAAAGGCTATGCACATCAAGTGTGGCCAATAGGCAGTCCTTAGGGAATACCCTATCCCTCAAAAGATTAATCAACTCAATCGAGTCTAGTTGTACCCGAAATACTGAGGATCTATAGTTGTGAATTTGAACTTATGAGTGTGTGGATGGTGATGTTCGTAGGTGGCTGTGAACGCTGCTTTCATCTATGACAGTTAATAAATACTCTCTGACTTATGGCGCTAAGCACGGCTGTTTTCAATCCCACGCATGTGCAGCTGAGCACTGACTCTAAACGATGGGTGATGTGCGATCTTAAGGTAATGGTGGGTGTTGGCTGGATCAAGGTCTTTGATTGGTTGATCGCCGGGGGCGTGTTGCTCTTAAGGCCCTGAGTTGTAATGTCCGGTATCTTGACTTTTATTGGGAGCGTTTGTGCGATTGGCGCACGCTGTATAGCGGTAAGTTTGGTTTCCTTCTCTCTCATGTTAAATATATGGCGTGATCTGGCTGTGGGATATTGATGGTTTTCTGAATCTGGTTTTGCTATTATATTCTGGCATGTGCTCTACACTTAGCGCCCAGGGGTTCTATGGGATATATATCTGACACCGGCATTGCCGTGGACTGATTCTGTTATTGGTGTACAGTTGATTATTACATTGGGTGGATATTGCAACTATTGAGTCGGGGCAGTTATCCTCAGTGCTTTGAATGATGAGCAGTGAAGGACATTATGGAGGGGTGTAATATAGGATACTCCTGATTAATAGTAGCTGTAAACATGATTACTTCTGGTGACAATATACTTGGTTATTAGTTTGAGTGTATATTGTGTTATTTTCTGAGCAAATGAAGTGTGGTTAGTAAGCAATCAGTGTACTGATTATGGAAATGGATACGTTGTTTTATATGATAGTAGTTCTGTCGCCTGAAATTTACTTTTTTCTTTTTTTGCCCTTTCTTAGAGCCATTGAATATCAAGTATACTTTAGTATGCCTCTGAGAGGCTATGATGTGCATATACTCTTTATGATACTTGCCTTCCCTGTGGTCTCTGTTATATTTGTAATGAGTTGGTGGTGGTTGACTCCTCCTTGATGGATTTAATGTTTATGTGTTGGTGGCAGCTGAGCCTTGAATGGGTTTTTTGCTGCACACGGTGGGGGGTTGCACGGTTGTATATAATTCTCACAATGTTATTTTGTAATAATGTTTTTATTTTTTATTGATATAATGTGAAATGTGTTTTCTACAATGTTTTTCTTTTGCTTTTAGACTATTCCTTGTCCTGATGAAGGCCCAATTGTGGGTCGAAACGTTGACATCATATATTGAATATTTTGATCAGTTTAAATCCTGTGAGTGCCCTCCATTTATTTGACATATGTATATATATATATATATATATATATATACCCGCCACCTGTTTCTAGTTTCAGAAGCTAAATTTGAAAACAAAAGCAAAACCATAATGAACATTGTGTAAGGATTAAGATACAATGATATAATACATTTTGTGATGCAATTACTGATACTCATTTGCAGCTGCCATTATTTTCTTGGTCATCTAGATTTTGATCACACATAAGTAATTGATACCAACTGGGTTGCAAAGAGTCTTTTTAATTTGGTCACTACTAAGTATGTCTTAAATGTGATTTAGACCTCGCTCTAATAATTTAACTTCAGTTTTAGGATTTGTTATGTATCATTTTTCAGATAAAGGGACATGAACCCAAAAATGTTCTTTCATGATTCAGATAGAGAATACAATTTAAAACAATTCCAATTTATTTCTATTATCAAATTTTCTTTGTTCTTATGTTATTCTTTGTTAAATATATATCTAGATAGGTAGTGTGCACATGTCTACAGCACTACATGACAGGAAATAGTGCTGCTATCTAGTGCTTTTGATAATGTATACAATTGTTACAAAACTGCTGCCATAAAGTACTGCAGACACGTGCACACTCCTGAGCTAAACTTCCTGATTTTAAACAAAGGATAACAAGAAAACGTGACAAAAGAAGTACATTGTAAAGTTGTTTAAAATTGTATGTACCACTTTTTTAAATGTGAGCATGACCATTTGGTGCTCTAAATAAGTCTTGGGCGTGATCCGATATACGGCGTAGTTTTCGGCGCAAGTGAGGGAACCCGCGACGCCCTTAATTCCACCTCGCACATCGGGCTATCCAATATACGGCGCCATCAGATGCTAAAGTGGCGTAAGTATGAAAAACTGGCGTTTTTTCCGAAAAGTGCGCAAATACACATTTTTGCCGTCGCAAGTACTTACGCCAGTATTTTGTTCACGTAAAGTCTCAATAAAGTGTAGTTTTATGCAAATTTGGCTAAGACTCGTAAAAATTACCCGCGACTCCATCTAAAAATGCGCAACGTAATTACGCTATTCAAAAGTCATATATAAACCCATGCGCAGCCTCCATTTTCTTCAGTGTGTTTGGATGGTTCGTTGAGCTACAGCACACTACAGTGAGTTTAGGATTAGTAAGAGTAGTGAGAGAGGCGCAGCATAATAGTTAGTTAAGTCGGATTTCTGTTTGGGTAAGCTTGTACATTTACTTACACTTATTTTTACATATTGCACACATATTGCATACATACATATACAAAATACACAGCACTTTTTTTTTCTAACACCTCACACATTTTATTTCAATTTTACAGTGTGATAGGCTGAGTGTTTGGTTGTGATTTTGTGTGATTGAACTGGGAGTGAGTGTGAGTGTGTGAGTGTGTGTAGTGTGAGGATGTCAGGGAGAGGTAGGGTGGAGGGGAGGAGGGGAGCGGAGTTGCAGGGAGAGGAGTATTGTAGCAGACAGGAGGAGCAGCGGGGTCCCCGTCAGGGATTTAGTGGAGTGGGGAGAGGGAGAGTTAGAAGGGATGATGGGAGGGGAGATGCCTAGAGACCAGGAACACTTAGAAGAGGGACAGAGGGGGCACATGGGGACAGAAGGGGGGAGGAGGGAGAGGATAGGGAGGAACCCACACCAGGGACATCCCAGGGAGGAAGCCAGGTGGCCACAGAGGAGGAGCGCATGAGATGCCCAAAGAATGTTGCGCTAGTCCAGGCCATCATGGACAACCACAGTGCCCTCTTTGGCCAGGAGAAGGGCAAAGGCATTGCCCGAAGGCGTAAGGCAGCATGGTTGGCGGTAGAGGATGCTGTGAACAGTGTGGTCCCGCAGAGGAGGACTGTTGAGGGACTTAAAAAAAGGTGTAACGATTGCAAGAGGCGGGTGAAAGAGAAGATGGGGCAGGAAGCCATGCACCAGAGGGGAACAGGTGGTGGTCCACCCCTGGAAACCGAAAACAACACCTGGCAGGAGATGATACGCAGGTCCCTGAGTATCACAGCAGTCCATGGACTTCCAGGGGCTCGTGACTCAGGGGCTGCAACCACAGCACCTCATGCTGGTGAGTAACATCCCTCACACCAGTATTATATGTATTTGAGATATAACATCCTTTAATGTCACACATTCATGTACACAATGAGGAGCATGGTATTTGGCCTACTAACAAAAACATCTACAATTATATTTGACATTAATGCTACTTAACACAATGCAATTCATGATATGAGGTGGAATAGTGCAATACTAACATGTCTCAGAGTAACACAGGCCACAAGCCACATGTAGAGTTTTCAGTAAATGGACACTATAGCTATCACAATACTTTTAGCTCCGAAAGCAGGTTCTTTGCCTACATCAGGCCAAAGTACATTGTGTGACCATAGTGTCACTTTAAGAACACATTTTCTCCATCACTGATATGTACACATAACTATTGTATGAAACACATACCTGTATACTGTGCAGATTAAAATTCCTCATATCACAAATCACATTGTGCACATGCATGTTATACAGTTTGACATGAGAATGAGTATTGTCCCTAGCATGTATCAATGTACATTGTATGCCCACATGTACATATATATGACTGTACTTATCCCTGTCATCATTTGACTCCTCCACAGAACCTCCTGTCACCAGGCTGCAAACAGGCATGCCGCCACCTCCACCACCACCACCAGTCACAGGCATGCAGCCACCTCCACCACCAGTCACAACCATGCAGCCACCTATACCACCAGTCTTCAGGCAGCAACATGGACAGTATGCTCCCAGGCATGAGCAGGGTTGGATTGCCTCCGTTGAAGACCCAGAAGTTATGCCACCACCATTGGCATACGACCCCTGGCAAGACACCTGGCCTGATGAATATCCTTTTGGCTTTGAGGGGGAGCCAAGTCAGCCACGAAGGGTCCATGTCTTTACCCCCCCCCCCCCAACACAATATCAGGCCAGTCATGGCTTTTCCACACAGGGGATGTCGCAAGAAATGCAAACTGGTTAGGCTGAGTGGTCACACACTAGTCGTCAATGGGACTACCAATCCAGCCTGAGAACTCCACCATCCTCTTCTCTTGGGAGAGCTCCACCATCCGCTTCCCTTGGGAGAGCTCCACCATCTGCTTCCCTTGGGAGAGCTCCACCATCCGCTTCCCTTGGGAGAGCTCCACTATCCTCAGATGAGCATATAGCTGAAGTTGTCCCTGAAGCACCAACAGCTTAAGTTGTCCCTGAAGCACCAGCAGCTGAAGTTGTCCATGAAGCACCAGCAGCTGAAGTTGTCCTTGAAGCACCAGCAGCTGAAGTTGTCCCTGAAGCACCAGCAGCTGAAGTTGTCCATGAAGCACCAGCAGATAGAGCTGAACCTGCACCTAGAATCGCTGCTGCTCAAGAGCCTGTAGATCCACTGTATTCTCCCCTGGGCGAGGAATACATTTCACTCCAGAGGAGGCTCATAACAAGCTGTGAGAGCAGACAAAAAGGCCAACACGGGTTTCACAGGAGCCAAAAGAGGTTGCTCCAGCCTAGCATAGAGCTGCAGAGGGACATGGCAGCATCATTAACTGCAATTGTACAAAACCAGTCGCAGATGATGAGAGTTATTTCTGATATGCAGATGCAGATTGACAACAGATGGCGGGAACAAAACCAACTCTTGGGTGTGTTGGTTGAGCACTTCACACACCAGCAGGACACTGCCTTCAGCCTATCATCTGTGGCCAGCACTCCAGCAGAATCATCTGAATCTTCCCAAACCAGGAGAACCAGGAAATCCACTCCAGTCACCTCAGCCCCCTCATCCAACAAGCCTAAAAACAAAAAAAATATTCTTATAGTTCACCATAAATCTTGTCCTCTGTTATTTACCATATAATTGTCATCCACATCCATGTGAGGGGTGTTTTAGTACACTAATATTGTTTAAACATATAATAAGGCCTGTGTGGAAATGGCCCAAAAAAGGTAATATTATCCTGTTTCTGACATATTCTTGTACTATAACTCACATCCACAATAATTGTTTCTGAAGGGTACATATAGTAATATTCACTTGTAAGATGTAAATCAATGTATCTCACATCCAATATAAATTGACACATTGGTATACATAGTAGTGATGTTACTGATAGGGTTGGCATTATCAGGTGTTTTAAGTCTGCAGGTGAGAGGTTGTGGTGTCTGTGATTGGTTTGACACAATTGCAAAGAGGCAGCCTTCAAGAAGGTGTTAGAAATGATCATATGAGCCATCCTAGGTTTTGATTTCAACTAAGAATACCAAGAGAACAATGCAAGTGTTCTAATTAAATCTGAAAGTAGTTTGAAATAACATGCCCTATTTAAAAGAAGAAGGTTTTCTTTGGACTTGACTGACCCTTTCTATATTGTGTCATCAGTTCCAAGCTGTGTTAGCATTAGAATAAATTACACTCCAGTGGGTTCTAAAGAGATGAAGGTAATCCAATTTAAAGTAAATAAGCAAGTATATGTCCACAATGTGATAAAGTACCTACAAGCTCAATCCATTTGATTATGTTGTGGCTTGAAACTATTTCAAATACACAAATAAACCTCAAATACACAAAAAAAGCAATATCATAGTATACTGTCCCTTTAACCTTGAGATGCTGCTTAAATGTATGTGTTTGTTAAGGCTTCCAGGGAGTTACGTTGCTTTTTTAGTCAGTGCAAGGGTTCCTGCGCCTGCAATTTGTGGCGAGATGAGAATGCAGTAGATTTTCTGAATTCTGCATGCGTAAGTCCTTACGCTGTATATTGGATACCAAACTGCGTGTGTTTTGTATGTCAGTCTATGGATAAAAAAAATACGGGCGAAGGCAGAAATATACGCGTGTAAGTTGTATGCTACGCCGTATATGTGATACCAAACCAGCACAAAATTTGGCGTTGCCGGCTTTTGCGGGCGACGCTGCATATCGGATCGGGCCCCATACCTCTTCTTTCATGAGTTTTGCAAAGTGTTGGCCATCCAAGCTATGCTTGACATTTTATGAACTTCTTATTAAAGAAGAAATAAATCATTCAGATGCATACAATGCCATTTCATTCTTCGGAATGTATCTTCTAGTAAAAGCCATGTAGGTCTTTGTTGTTTGTTCCATTAAGTTTTTGTTGTTGTTGTTGTTGTTGTTGTTTTTAAAACACCATATACAGAATGTGAAACTTATATCCAATATACCATACAGCATAATAAAGAAGCTAAACCATGGTATATAAAAGTTAATAGAGACTTACTCAAGGAATAGAAGTATTGCACACATATAAACTATTGTATCTTTTCATTAAATGGATGATGAACACTAAATAATGGCTACATACAATGATTTATTCAAAGCAAAGATTAGTCTGACAATAATATGCAGATGCATTTTATAAAATTATATTAGTTGTTTAATATTGAAAAAAAAATGTTTAGGACTAGTATTTTCATAAAGCACAGAATGGTGGATATAGTGCAAAATATGTATATTTTCCTAAGAGTGTATAAAACCCTCGTGAGGCAGGAGTTTAAATATCAAGCCCTGATAAATCTTCAGCTTGATGAGGTAGTATCCCCCATTTATCAAAGTTTAAACTGTGAACCTGCCCAAACTTTGCATCAAATTCCCTGCATGTTTAGCAATGCAAAGTTATGAAGCTGTCATGTTATTAAAAACACAGGTGAACTCAATGCAATTGAATGTTCATCGCCAAGCCTCATTTGCTTGCTTATTAAAGCAATCTTCATTATCTTATTTTTTTTATTGTTGCATCCTCATGAGAACATAGGAGAAGACAACTAGAAAGAAATAACCATTATATGCCAATTGATTAACCCGCAAGTAGGCGTCTAATAGTAGCCCATGTTTTTCTTCCTCGGTCTAGATTACATGCCCTTACAGACAGAGAAGTACATCAGTGATTTCATTTGAACGAAGAATCTTACTGCTTTTTAACGAAATCAGAGAACATTTGAAAGACAAAAGAAGCTTTACACGGTTGCATTCAGGTTAAACAATACAATATGGCTGATATAGCTAAAAATACATGTCACATGGTACATTTTCGAATAATTTAAATTGTAGTCTTGATAAATTGGGTATTTTTCACCATAGATGAACCCAAAGCTATCAAGAGATCACTGCCTCGCGCATCGGAATTGGCACAAGATAAAATAGACTCTTTTTTGATAACTCTGGGTGCTGAACAGGAGCCCGCTCACCACGAATAATGATGGACAAACTTTAATTGAGCGATTGTTTACATTTAACGCTTTGATAAATGAGGGCAAGTGTCCGTAGATATATAATGGAAGGGTAGGGAGTCTTATGGTGCAGTATATTTATAATCTAATGGATGGTGATGGAATTTTTAAAAATCTACTCACATACTCCAGAGAAATATTATGCTCTATTTACATGCATTCTGTTTAATTATAGTACTCATACACTACCTCTTATGGTATAGCACATGTATTAAAGAATGTTTGCATATTACAGACATTAATTGTATAAAAATAAAACAAATAAACTATTCTGTAGCTAGACTTCCTCACTTGGGGGCCGATTTATCAATGTCTGTCCGACATGATACGCTGTAGCGTATCATGTCCGACAGACAACTCTGTTGGCATTTAACATTGCACAAGCAGTTCACCATAAGTGCTTGTTCAATGCCGCCCCCTGCAGATTTGCGGTCAATTGGCTGCTAGCAGGGGGTGTCAATCAGCCTGATCATATAGGTTCGGGCGGATTGCAGACCGCAGCCTCAAAGGCAGCGGATCAGTTATGAAGCAGTGGTCTTTAAACCACTGCTTCATAATGGCTGTTACCGGAGAGCCTAAAGGCTCGTGCAGAAACAGGGGCATCATGCTCTATTCGGAGCTTGATAATTTGGCTCCTTGGTGTTAATAATAACTAGTAAATTTACTTTTCAGCCATCTTCTGTTGGTTTGGTGAATTATATGAAACTTTCTGCATATTTTATTTGACTGCCTTAAACAATTGATTAATTGGGGCATAGCTCCGGATGGAGCTTGAGGGCCCGTGTTTATGGCGAGCCTGCAGGCTCTAAATACCGCTGCTCCATAACCACATCTCCAAAAATCAACCCGATTGAGTACGATAGGGTTGATTGACACCTCGCTGCTGGCGGCCGATTGTCCGCAAATCTGCAGGGGGCGGCATTGCAACAGCAGCTCACAAGAGCTGCTGGTGCAATGCTTAATATGGAGAGCGTATTGCTCTCCGTATTCAGCGAGGTTTGGTGGACCTGATCCGCACTGTCGTATCAGGTCCACCAAACCTTTGAAAAATATCCCCCATTATGTTAAATATTATATTTTAGTCTGAAAACATTTTTGAAATTCATAATCTGTTTATGTTTTTTGGCATAAGAGTGGGGGAAAGTAGTGTAAACTGACCATAATAAACTTATAATTAAAAAGTAATTAATAATTAAAAAAATATTGCCATGGCAATAAACAATCTCTCAAGCACATGAGTTTATTACTTATATGAAAAGTTACAAACTAATAGTAAGTTCTTATGAATTGTTTTCAAATTGCTCTAATGCGCTACATTGTTATTTTGGAGTGCAAGGTTCTAAGGTGTAGCAATATTTGGATAGAACACAGATAGGAATGACCAAACCTTGGTGATTAACCAGTCTAAAGAGTAGATAAGCTTAATTTTAACAGCCACCACACCCATATGCAATCCCGCTTGGTGAACCTGATTTAGAAAATATATATATTGTCCACAAATTAAAAGATAATTCTCGTATAAAAATTTGGTATAACTTTTTATTTTAACCAAATTAATTTTCCTTATTACATAGGATATTGAAATCTGTTTAAAGTTCCTTGCATGACTTTTCATATGGCTTTAAGATACAGTGCAATTCCAGTACATTAGAAACCCTGTTACTGTGGGTTTTCCAATGGATTTGTACCACATTAAAGACAGTCTACTTTAAAATATGTTAGCGTTTAAAAAGATAGATAATCCCTTTATTAACCAGTTTTGCATACCCAACACTTTTATATTAATACACTTTTTACATCTGTGATTACCTTGTATCTAAACCTCTGCAGACTGCCCCCTTATCTCAGTTCTTTTTAAAAACTTGCATTTTAGCCAATAAGTTCTGGTTCCTGGAGTGAGCACAATGTTATCTATATGGCACACATGAACTAGCACTGTCTAACTGTGAGAAGCTAATAAAATGCACTGACATAAAATGCGGCCTGCAGGGAATTAAAAAAGGCAGAGATTTAGATGGTTAGAGGTTATAGAGGTTATAATCGGCTAGATTACGAGTCTTGTGTTAGGCTTAAAAAGCAGTGTTGGCCAGTCCCAATGCTGCTTTTTAACGCCCGCTGGTATTACGAGTCTTGCATGTACAGGTCACTTTTTTGGCCAGACGCGGAAATACCGCAAATCCACTTACGTAAATTGCGTATCCTATATTTTCAATGGGACTTGCATAGCGCCGGTATTACGAGTCTGACCAAAAGTGAGCGGTAAACCCTCTCCTGTCAAGACTGGTACCACATTTAAAAGTCAGTAGTTAAGAGTTTTACACTACAACGCATAGCATAAAACTCTAAACTAAAGTGCTAAAAAGTACACTAAACTGAGGCCCTCCCACATCGCAAACACTAAAATAAATATTTTAACCCCTAATCTGCCAAACCGGACATCGTCGCCACTATAATAAATATATTAACCCCTAAACTGCCGCACTCCCGCAACACAAACACTATTTAAATATTATTAACCCCTAATCTGCCGGCCCTAACATCGCCGCCACCTATCTACATTTATTAACCCCTAATCTGCCGCCCCCAACGTCGTCCGCCACTATAATAAAGTTATTAACCCCTAAACCTAAGTCTAACCCTAACACCCCTAACACCCCAGGGCTTTTTTTTATTTTGGGGGGGCTTTTTTATTTTGTTAGGGGGATTAGATTAGGTGTAATTAGTTTAAAAATCTTGTAATTTCTTTATTTTTTTCTGTAATTTAGTGGGGGGTTTTTGTACTTTAGATAATTTTATTTAATTGTAATTAATTGTATTTAATTTAGGTAATTAATTTAATTATAGTGCAGTGTTAGGTGTAATTGTAGGTTTTATTTTACAGGTAAATTTGTCTTTATTTTAACTAGGTAGTTATTAAATAGTTAATAACTATTCTACCTAGTTAAAATAAATACAAACTTGCCTGTAAAATAAAAATAAACCCTAAGATAGCTACAATGTAACTATTAGTTATATTGTAGCTATCTTAGGCCTAGATTTAGAGTTTTGTCGGTAAGGACCCGCGTAGCTAACGCCGGCTTTTTTCTGGCCGCACCATAAAAATAACTCTGGTATTGAGAGTCCACAGAAAGGCTGCGTTAGGCTCCAAAAAAGGAGCGTAGAGCATTTTTAACGCAGCTTCAACTCTCGATACCAGAGTTGCTTACGCAAGCGGCCAGCCTCAAAAACGTGCTCGTGCACGATTCCCCCATAGAAAACAATGGGGCTGTTTGGGCTGAAAAAAAACCTAACACCTGCAAAAAAGACGCGTTCAGCTCCTAACGCAGCCCCATTGTTTGCTATGCGGAAACACTTCCTAAGTCTGCACCTAACACCCTAACATGTACCCCGAGTCTAAACACCCCTAACCTTACACTTATTAACCCCTATTCTGCCACCCCCGTTATCGCTGACCCCTGCATATTATTATTAACCCCTAATCTGCCGCTCCGTAAACCGCCGCTACTTACATTATCCTTATGTACCCCTAATCTGCTGCCCTAACATCGCCGACCCCTATATTATATTTATTAACCCCTAATCTGCCCCCCACAACGTCGCCTCCACCTGCCTACACTTATTAACCCCTAATCTGCTGAGCGGACCTGAGCGCTACTATAATAAAGTTATTAACCCCTAATCCGCCTCACTAACCCTATAATAAATAGTATTAACCCCTAATCTGCCCTCCCTAACATCGCCGACACCTAACTTCAATTATTAACCCCTAATCTGCCGACCGGAGCTCACCGCTATTCTAATAAATGTATTAACCCCTAAAGCTAAGTCTAACCCTAACACTAACACCCCCCTAAATTAAATATAATTTTAATCTAACGAAATTAATTAACTCTTATTAAATAAATTATTCCTATTTAAAGCTAAATACTTACCTGTAAAATAAATCCTAATATAGCTACAATATAAATTATAATTACATTGTAGCTATTTTAGGATTAATATTTATTTTACAGGCAACTTTGTAATTATTTTAACCAGGTACAATAGCTATTAAATAGTTAAGAACTATTTAATAGTTACCTAGTTAAAATAATTACAAAATTACCTGTAAAATAAATCCTAACCTAAGTTACAATTAAACCTAACACTATACTATCATTAAATTAATTAAATAAAATACCTACAATTACCTACAATTAAACCTAACACTACACTATCAATACATTAATTAAATACAATATCTACAAATAAATACAAATAAATAAACTAACTAAAGTACAAAAAATAAAAAAGAACTAAGTTACAAAAAATAAAAAAATATCTACAAACATAAGAAAAATATTACAACAATTTTAAACTAATTACACCTACTCTAAGCCCCCTAATAAAACAACAAAGCCCCCCAAAATAAAAAATGCCCTACCCTATTCCAAATTACTAAAGTTAAAAGCTCTTTTACCTTACCAGCCCTGAACAGGGCCCTTTGCGGGGCATGCCCCAAGAAGTTCAGCTCTTTTGCCTGTAAAAAAAACATACAATACCCCCCCCAACATTACAACCCACCACCCACATACCCCTAATCTAACCCAAACCCCCCTTAAATAAACCTAACACTAAGCCCCTGAAGATCTTCCTACCTTATCTTCACCATACCAGGTTCACCGATCCGTCCTGAAGAGCTCCTCCGATGTCCTGATCCAAGCCCAAGCGGGGGGCTGAAGATGTCCATGATCCGGTAGAAGTCTTCATCCAAGCAGGACAGAAGAGGTCTTCCATCCGATTGAATTCTTCATCCAAGCGGGGCAGAAGAGATCTTCCATCCGATTGAAGTCTTCATCCAGGCGGCATCTTCTATCGACATCCATCTGGAGCGGAGCGGCAGCATCCTGAAGACCTCCGACGCGGAACATCCATCCTGGCCGACGACTGAACGATGAATGACGGTTCCTTTAAATGACGTCATCCAAGATGGCGTCCCTCGAATTCCGATTGGCTGATAGGATTCTATCAGCCAATCGGAATTAAGGTAGGAATATTCTGATTGGCTGATGGAATCAGCCAATCAGAATCAAGTTCAATCCGATTGGCTGATCCAATGAGCCAATCAGATTGAGCTTGCATTCTATTGGCTGTTCCGATCAGCCAATAGAATGCAAGCTAAATCTGATTGGCTGATTCCATCAGCCAATCAGAATATTCCTACCTTAATTCCGATTGGCTGATAGAATCCTATCAGCCAATCGGAATTCGAGGGACGCCATCTTGGATGATGTCATTTAAAGGAACCGTCATTCGTCATTCAGTCGTCGGCCAGGATGGATGTTCCGCGTCGGAGGTCTTCAGGATGCTGCCGCTCCGCTCCAGATGGATGTCGATAGAAGATGCCGCCTGGATGAAGACTTCAATCGGATGGAAGACCTCTTCTGCCCTGCTTGGATGAAGACTTCAATCGGATGGAAGACCTCTTCTGCCCCGCTTGGATGAAGACTTCTACCGGATCATGGACATCTTCAGCCCCCCGCTTGGGCTTGGATCAGGACATCGGAGGAGCTCTTCAGGACGGATCAGTGAACCTGGTATGGTGAAGATAAGGTAGGAAGATCTTCAGGGGCTTAGTGTTAGGTTTATTTAAGGGGGGTTTGGGTTAGATTAGGTGTATGGGGGTGGTGGGTTGTAATGTTGGGGGGGGGTATTGTATGTTTTTTTTACAGGCAAAAGAGCTGAACTTCTTGGGGCATGCCCCGCAAAGGGCCCTGTTCAGGGCTGGTAAGGTAAAAGAGCTTTTAACTTTAGTAATTTAGAATAGGGTAGGGCATTTTTTATTTTGGGGGGCTTTGTTGTTTTATTAGGGGGCTTAGAGTAGGTGTAATTAGTTTAAAATTGTTGTAATATTTTTCTTATGTTTGTAGATATTTTTTTATTTTTTGTAACTTAGTTCTTTTTTATTTTTTGTACTTTAGTTAGTTTATTTCATTGTAGTTATTTGTAGATATTGTATTTAATTAATTTATTGATAGTGTAGTGTTAGGTTTAATTGTAGGTAATTGTAGTTATTTTATTTAATTAATTTAATGATAGTATAGTGTTAGGTTTAATTGTAACTTAGGTTAGGATTTATTTTACAGGTAATGTTGTAATTATTTTAACTAGGTAACTATTAAATAGTTCTTAACTATTTAATAGCTATTGTACCTGGTTAAAATAATTACAAAGTTGCCTGTAAAATAAATATTAATCCTAAAATAGCTACAATGTAATTATAATTTATATTGTAGCTATATTAGGATTTATTTTACAGGTAAGTATTTAGCTTTAAATAGGATTAATTTATTTAATAAGAGTTAATTAATTTCGTTAGATTAAAATTATATTTAACTTAGGGGGGTGTTAGTGTTAGGGTTAGACTTAGCTTTAGGGGTTAATACATTTATTAGAATAGCGGTGAGCTCCAGTCGGCAGATTAGGGGTTAATAATTGAAGTTAGGTGTCGGCGATGTTAGGGAGGGCAGATTAGGGGTTAATACTATTTATTATAGGGTTAGTGAGGCGGATTAGGGGTTAATAACTTTATTATAGTAGCGGTGCGGTCCGCTCGGCAGATTAGGGGTTAATAAGTGTAGGCAGGTGGAGGCGACGTTGAGGGGGGCAGATTAGGGGTTAATAAATATAATATAGGGGTCGGTGGTGTTAGGGGCAGCAGATTAGGGGTACATAAGGATAACGTAGGTGGCGGCGCTTTGCGGTCGGCAGATTAGGGGTTAATAAGTGTAGGTAGCTGGCGGCGACGTTGTGGGGGGCAGGTTAGGGGTTAATAAATATAATATAGGGGTCGGCGGTGTTAGGGGCAGCAGATTAGGGGTACATAAGGATAACGTAGTTGGCGGTCGGAAGATTAGGGGTTAAAAAAATTTAATCGAGTGGCGGCGATGTGGGGGGACCTCGGTTTAGGGGTACATAGGTAGTTTATGGGTGTTAGTGTACTTTAGAGTACGGTAGTTAAGAGCTTTATAAACCGGCGTTAGCCCAGAAAGCTCTTAACTACTGACTTTTTTCCTGCAGCTGGAGTTTTGTCGTTAGATTTCTAACGCTCACTTCAGACACGACTCTAAATACCGGAGTTAGAAAAATCCCATTGAAAAGATAGGATACGCAATTTACATAAGGGGATCTGCAGTATGGAAAAGTCGCGGCTGAAAAGTGAGCGTTAGACCCTTTTTTGAGTGACTCCAAATACCAGAGTTAGCCTAAAACCAGCGTTAGGAGCCTCTAACGCTGGTTTTCACGGCTAACGCCAAACTCCAAATCTAGGCCTTAGAGTTTATTTTATAGGTAAGTATTTAGTTTTAAATAGGAATTATTTAGTTAATTGTAGTAATTTTATTTAGATTTATTTAAATTATATTTAAGTTAGGGGGGTTAGGGGGTTAATAACTTTATTATTGTGGTGGCAACGTTGGGGGCGGCAGATTAGGGGTTAATAAATATAATGTAGGTGTCGGCGATGTTGGGGGCAGCAGATTAGGGGTTCATAAGTATAATGTAGGTGGCGGCGGTGTCCGGAGCGGCAGATAAGGGGTTAATAATATAATGTAGGTGTCAGCGATATCGGGGGCTGCAGATTAGGGGATAATAAGTGTAAGATTAGGGGTGTGTAGACTCGGGGGTTCATGTTAGGGTGTTAGGCGTAGACATAACTTTTATTTCACCATAGGAATCAATGGAGCTGCGTTTGGAGCTTTGCAGGTGTTAGGTTTTTTCCAGCCGGCTCTCCCCCATTGATTCCTATGGGGAAATCGTGCACAAGCACATTCAGCCAGCTCACCGCTAACGTAAGCAGCGCTGGTATTGAGGTGAGATGTGGAGCAAAATTTTGCTCTTCGCTCACTTTTTTGCGGTTAACAACGGGTTTCTAAAAACCCGTAATACCAGCGCTGTCTGTAAGTGAGCGGTGAGCTTAAACTGCTCGTTAGCACCGCACAGCTTCTAACGCAAAACTTGTAATCTAGCCGTATATTAATATAACAATGGTTGTGCAAAGCTAGGGAATGAATAGTAAAGGTGCTATCTATCTTTTTAAACAATAAAAATAATCAAGTAGACTGTACTTTTAATTTTGTAATTCAAAATAAGTATTCTATTTCATTAAAAAAAATTGAAGCTCATTTTTGTCTGATTTTTGGATGGACTTGACATGGGGAAAAAAATTAGCCTAATTCAATCAGAATTTCTTGGTTCTTTGTACATCTTCAGCATTTTTTTCCCCAATGTTATTTTTGTTTTTTTGCACATGCTCTGTTCACATCATGTACCAGTTAATAAAAAGTTCAAATTAATACTTGATACCAAATTGCTAAATACACATAGTAAATTGACAGCAATAGATCAGGGACAAAAACTACATCCAGACAAATTATGAATCTAAATCAATTAGCTATCAGGTTTTACTTTCTCTTTGGTCACATATATTTTGGTTTACATGAATCACCTAAACTTGCATACCATGGGGCCTATATATCAAGCTCCGGATGGAGCATGAGGGTCCGTGTTTCTGGTGAGCCTTCAGGCTCTAATTCAAATCAGATTTAGCATGAAAATGTTATTTAGGCTTGTATTTTTTATTTTTTTTATTTATTCAATGAGAAGATTCAGCATTTGTATTACAAAACAATTTGATTAGAAAAATACTCTAGTTAACACACGGAAAAAGGGGCATTGTACTCTTTCTTTTTCCAGCTAGGGAACCTGTCCCCTGTGTTTGAGGCGAGTGAGCAGAGGATGCTGTTCGTCAGATGCCTGAATTTATTTTTGCATAAAAAAGTTCTTGTGCAGTGCAGCCCATTGTTTTCACATGATCAATGAAGGGAGAGCAGGGCCTGTCAATCACCCATAACCAACTATTTTGTAGTTATTATTAGAGGTTAAAAAGCAGCTGTTATCTTTACCTGCACTAAAAACCTCAAAGGCTTCAAATTAGCCTCTGCTGCTTAATAAATGGAGGCTAGACCCATATATATTTTCAAAAAGAATGCACCTTAAGCAATATAACATTACAATATAGATTATCATCCATAGAAATAAACTTCCAGATTTAAAAATATTAGTCTTTTTTATTGAAAACCTCTTTATTTATTTATTTTTATTTTTTTTTCAATAAGCTTTATTGAAGTTCAATGGTTGTACAAAATTTTGCTGCAAATATGCACACAATACTTCTCAACAAGAGTTTCTAAACAGCAATATAATAACAAGCATAAAAAAAAAATATTATACACTTCTAAATGTTTTTAATCTCACTCTATCAACCAACGTCAAGAATGAGAATTTACAAGATACGTGTTTTTCAATAATTTTGTAGATATAAAAGATAAGTACAATATATTTGTATCCAGAAAACTGAGTACTTATGCCTTGGGAAGGAGGGGGTAGAGCAGTCGTTTAAATAGAAAAGAGAATAACAAGAAGGTGGTGGGGAAAAGGAAGTCATATAGTGGAAAGGAGGAAAGAAAAAAAAAACATAGGGGGGGGGGCCACGACGGCCGCCCCGCAACTGCCAGAAGCTGTATAAAATTTAGATTGTACCATGCCTGAACTAAAAAATGCCATTAATTTATTAATCTTGGCTGGAGTCCTAATTTAACCCCATATGTATTTCTTAAACATTAAAGTTATAAGGAATAAACAATTCAATAAAAGGCTTTCATCTGTGTAAGTAACTTGCCCAGATATAAGATTTCAAAAAAAGCATTCTTCATTGTCCTTTATTATGTTCTAGATTCTCAGCAGATTTTTGAGCACATTGTGACTTACAGAAGCAATGGTCTAAATATCTATATCTCTGGAACTCACAAATACCGGACATGTGTGTGTGTGTATATATATATATATATATATATATATATATATATATATATATATATATATATACAGTATATACATATACATATATATATATACACACACAACACACAGAGGCAAGTCTAGCACTCATTTACAAGCTCCCAGCTAAGATTAAAAGCAAAAATGGAAGGGTTAGTTACCTGGGCTTGTCCCATTTGGCCAAATATGGTACTGAACCCTTAAATTTTTGCTTTTAATCTTAGCTGAGAGCTTGTAAGTGAGTGCTGGACTTTCTCTGTGTGTTGTATTAATTTGTTTTGTAATTTTCGCTATGGTTCTTGCACTCAGACCTGTCTGGGGTTAACTGCCTGTGACTCTGGGGACAGCACAGCTTCTTGTGAGTGCCAGTGAGCGCCCAGGGCTGAGCATGTTGCAGGGTCATGGGATGTGTACCCAGTCCAGTCTGAGAGTGCAGTCCTCTTCAGTGTTTTGTATATGTCTAGGGTGATTACATAAGCCTGTGCACCCTTCACTTGTCCCCAGTTTGTTGGATTGAGAGCTTGCATTGTGTGGCTGTTTTAGGGTCCCAGGTTTAGGAACGGACCTTGACGTGGTACCTGGGCTTGTCCCATTTGGCCAAATGCGGAAATTAACCCTTCCATTTTTGCTTTTAATCTTAGCTGAGAGCTTGTAAGTGAGTGCTGGACTTTCTCTCTGTGTTGTATTAATTTGTTTTGTAATTGTCCCTATGGTTCTTGCACCCAGACCTGTCTGGGGTTAACTGCATGTGACACTGGGTAAGCACAGCTTCCTGTGAGTGCCAGTGAGCACCCAGGGCTGAGCATGTTGCAAGGTCATGGAATGTGTACCCAGTCCAGTCTGAGAGTGCAGTCCCCTTCCGTGTTTTGTGTGTGTATATATATATATATATATATATATATATATATATGCACTTAGCTCTCTATTTTCATATTTATTAGATACAAAAGTTGTCCAACGTTTTGGCCTCCACTTGGGCCTTTATCAAGGTAATTGTTATACATACATATAAAAATATAAAAAGACTGTGCACATTTTGTTAATGGAAGTAAACTGGAAAGTTGTTTATAATCGCTGCTCTATCTGAATCATGAAAATTTAATTTTGACTTAATTTTGTTTTTTTAAAAATAAAAACAATATTAACCAGAATGTGCTCTTGCTAAGGACCCGATTATCTAAAGGACTGTACTGGTGAGACTATTAAAGAATGTTCACCAAATCCTTCCTGATGGAATGATCTAAAGCCACTAAAGTGCACAATAAAATTTGTATTTAAAACATCATAAAAATTAATAATTTAACAATTCACACAAAAATAAGCCGGTAAAGCTATATTGTTAAGGTGCATCAAAAATGGTAACAAAATTCTTCACCAAAAATTATATTTAATTTTTTTTTAAAAAATGCTGTATGTAAATTACACAGGAATAAATCGTAATAAATATGCACAGTGTAAATAATAATTTTAATACACTGGATGCACAAACATCACTTAGAAATTCATACTTATAAAATACAAAGCGTAATTGTTCTTTTTTTGTAAAATGGACCTAACCTGGGCGTTCCACTGATGTATATGAAATTGTCTCTCTAATCCCAGAGTAATTCTGTAAAGATTTTTGCATTACAGATTTTTATTGCAAACTAAGAGGTGGCGAGCTTTTCGCAAAACACTACAAATACTTAATACCTGAATAGAAAATCACATATGAAAATAAAGGTGAATGTAAGATGCAATACACAGAAAGCAGGGTAATGTGATTTATATTGGCTGCAGGTTTTAATTTCGAAAGTGCGCCCCCTGCTAACTTCGCTCTATGGAAGAGAGTACCCCTATCTATCAAGCTCAGTTACTTTCAATAGGAACAATCTCGCCAATGGCAGGGACTGCTCTCTTTTTTACAATCATTCACCCAGGTGAGAGTTGGCGAGGAAAAACACGACTGATCTGGTGAGGTTTAGATCATTGAGCCCTAAGTGCCCCTCTCTCACATGCGGCCTGGGTTCTGTGTTCCCACCTGGTCCAATTATAAACATGACCCTTGTTCAAACACAACACTTGACTCCCCACTTGTAATATGAGCGCTAATAGTGCTACCTGCAAAATCCATTAAAATGAAATGGAGCACTATAAAATGTTTTTACCATCCTCTTATTATACCAGATAATGCTTTATTTGTGTCCTAATGTTTTGCTAAGGATAACACACCCTTTGCTATCGCTTTTGCTCCTCTTGTAATCTAGAAGTAAATAGATGTGTTTCTTTCAATAAGAATTGAGCATGCTCTCAAATGTCAGTCACTACAAACTGGTGTATGGTCAAATGAGAGCTCAGAATTATCAAAAAATTAAATATTGAAAAAAAGCTGCTTGAAAACTAATTACATCATAAGAAAGAGTCCACCAGTGGCTTTTAAGAGGTCAAGGGTGCTAAAACAGAAAAGTTCAAAAATCTTATAAACATGTAATTGAACAGTTTTGGATTTTTGTAAAAATGCCACTGGTGGATTTGCTTAATGCAAAGTATTTAGGGAGTTTACTTGGTGTAAAATCATTGAGAAACAATAACTTTGTAATGGGTTTCAAAGGTTATAAAAAAATAAAAATAGACACATACATGCATACACATACATGCATACACATACACACACACAAGCAAGCACACACACCTACACATGCACACATATACATGCATACACACACGCACACACACACACACATACATGCATACACATATATGCATACACACACATACAGTATAATTCATATACACACACATATACATGCATACACACATATACATGCATAAACACACATATACTGTACGCAAGGGATTCATAAAGTAAATGCCCTAATTAAATACAGTATATTATTTTTTTTACACTAAAATGACCCTTTTGTCACATGTTAATTGATCTGGAAATATTGTGGTAAAAATAAGGTATAAAGGCATCATGTTTAGAAAAAATATATACTGTGCACTAACATTGAAAAATAGGGACAGATGTTCCATTTACAGACAGTAAATTATTAATTGCCTTGAAGAGAAAATGTAGAAGGAAGATTATGTTGAATGCCATTGAAGAGGAAATTAATTAAGTTTGGTAGTAATTGAGGCATTGCCGGCTCTATAGTGTGTCCTGGTGGGACCGTGAGACCCAGACAGTACTTAACAGGGTAGCACATGGGTAGAAAATGGTTGCCTTAAATAATAATATCAATGTTCAGGTCACTTGTATATATCTATGGATCTCTTTAGCCTTTAGGATGCATTGTAATGTTGGGTTTAGACTTTAGTGGAAAGACAGTTAGGTGACGTAATGTTATGCTCAAACCCAGACAGTGGGAGAGGAAAGACCCCAAACGTATTAATAACTAGACAATACCTATTTCGATATTGAAAATAAGTTTTTCTTTAATATCAACTATCTTGCTGAATTAGTAGATATAATCCTTAGAAATATTGACCAAGGCAGGATTAGTTAGAAAAAGAAAATATTATGTGATAAAAACGGTTGCTCAATAATAGTGCAGTGATTAGATGACATATTTCTCTTAAAGGGACATAAAACCCCAAATGTTTCCTATATTATTCAGATAGAATATACAATTCTATACAACTTTCCAGTTTACTTCTATTGTCTAATCTGCTAAATTCTCTTTGTATCCTTCATTGAAAATCATAGGTAGCTCAGGGACTGAAAACTAGCTGCTAATTGGTGACTGCACATAAATGCCTCTTGTTTACTGACTTACTGATGTGTTTAGCTAGCTCCCAGCAGGGCATTGCTTTTCCTTCAACAAAGTATACTAGGAGAATGAGGCAAAATTGATAATAGAAGCAGATAGGAGTGTTGTTTACTAAGATATTATTTATCTGAATTACAAAAGCAAAATTTGGGTTTCATGTCCCTTTAAATTATTCCTGGAAGCTGCTATCAGAGGTCCCATCTGTCCATCATTATGTGGAATAGTCATGGCTTTGGAGCTCTGCACTTTGCCCCTTATAAGTATTTCAGTGTTCTGAGGAAAGCCTAGGCACACTCATAATCAACCAACTCTCTGTCCAACCCCAGATGTGATATACAGTGGGGCAAAAAAGTATTTAGTCAGCCACCAATTGTGCAAGTTCTCCCACTTAAGAAGATGAGAGAGGCCTGTAATTTTCATCATAGGTATACCTCAACTATGAGAGACAAAATGTGGAAACAAATTCAGACAATCACATTGTCTGATTTGGAAATAATTTATTTGCACATTATGGTGGAAAATAAGTACCGTATTTGGTTGACTACAAACAAGCAAGATTTCTGTCTCTCACAGACCTGTATCTTCTTCTTTAAGAGGCTCCGCTGTCCTCCACTTATTACCTGTATTAATGGCACCTGTAGGAACTTGTTATCAGTATAAAAGACACCTGTCCACAACCTCAAACAGGCACACTCCAAACTCCACTATGGTGAAGACCAAAGAGCTGTCAAAGGACACCAGAAACAAAATTGTAGACCTGCACCAGGCTGGGAAGACTGAATCTGCAATAGGCGAGCAGCTTGGTGTGAAGAAATCAACTGTGGGAGCAATAATTAGAAAATGGAAGACATACAAGACCACTGATAATCTCCCTCGATCTGGGGCTCCATGCAGGATTTCACCCCGTGGGGTCAAAATGATCACAAGAACGGTGAGCAAACATCCCAGAACCACACAGGGGACCAAGTGAATGACCTGCAGAGAGCCGGGACCAACGTAACAAAGGCTACCATCAGTAACACACTATGCTGCCAGGGACTCAGATCCTGCAGTGCCAGACGTGTCCCCCTGCTTAAACCAGTACATGTCCGGGCCCATCTGAAGTATGCTAGAGAGCATTTGGATGATCCAGAAGTAGATTGGGAGAATGTCATATGGTCAGATGAAACCAAAGTAGAACTGTTTGGTAGAAACACAACTCGCCGTGTTTGGAGGAGAGAAAATGCTGAGTTGCAAGCAAAGAACACCATACCTACTGTAAAGCATGGGTGGCAACATCATGCTTTGGGGCTGTTTCTCTTCAAAGGGAACAGGATGACTGATCCGTGTACATGAGAGAATGAATGGGGCCATGTATCGTGAGATTTTGAGTGCAAACCTCCTTCTATCAGCAAGGGCATTGAAGATGAAACGTGGCTGGGTCTTTCAGCATGACAATGATCCTAAACACACCGCCCGGGCAATGATGGAGTGGCTTCGTAAGAAGCATTTCAAGGTCCAGGAGTGGCCTAGCCAGTCTCCAGATCTCAACCCCATAGAAAACCTTTGGAGGTAGTTGAAAGTCGGTGTTGCCCAGTGACAGCCCCAAAACATCACTGCTCTAGAGGAGATCTGCATGCAGGAATGGGCCAACATACCAGCAACAGTGTGTGACAACCTTGTGAAGACTTACAGAAAACGTTTGACCTCTGTCATTGCCAACAAAGGATATATAACAAAGTATTGAGATGAACTTTTGATTTTGACCAAATACTTATTTTCCACCATAATTTGCAAATACATTCTTTCCAAATCAGACAATATGATTGTCTGGTTTTGTTTCCACATTTTGTCTCTCATAGTTGAGGTATACCTATGATGAAAATTACAGGCCTCTCTCATCTTCTTAAGTAGGAGAACTTGCACAATTGGTGGCTGACTAAATACTTTTTTGCCCCACTGTATTTTTTCTGACTGCAACCAGAGATCTCCCTGACTAGGCCACCAGTCTCATCATAATTAAAAGGGACACTGTACCCAAAATTTTTCTTTTGTGATTCAGATAGACCATGCGATTTTAAGCAACTTTCTAATTTACTTCTATTATCAATTTTTCTTTGTTCTCTTGATATCTTTATTTGAAAAAGAAGGCATCTAAGCTGAGGAGCCAGCAAATTTGTGGTTCAGAACCATGGACAGCAATTGTATATTGGTACTGTCCAATCAGCAAGCGAAATGAGGAAGAAAGAAGGCTGAGTCCAAGTATCAGGAAGAAGGTTTATTGCAAGGTAGGCTTTCTGGATGCAAGGTAAGCTCCAATCTTACGCGTTTCGTGCATGAGCACATCATATCAGTCTCTGCTGTTCAGGATCCATATAAAGGGGTGAGTGACCTATCAGGACAAATGTAGTCCTTTACTCTTCAGGTGAGAAAATTGCCAACAGGTGTATGGTTTAGTGGTCACTCACTGCTATGTTTACATCGATCCTGTGCAGCAGAAGACAACAGAAGACAACCCAGGTTGTTCACCAAAAATGGGCCGGCATCTAAACTTAAATTCTTGCTTTTCAAATAAACATACCAAGAGAATGAAGAAAATTTGATAATAGGAGTACATTAGAAAGTTGCTTCAAATTGCATGCTCTATCTGAATCACAAAAGAAAATATTGTGTACAGTGTCCCTTTAAGGAAAAGTTCACTAGTTCAAATCACAATCAAGAGAGTTTATATTTCTACTTTTTATGCAGTCCAAACCCAAAAGATTACATATTGGATAAAAATGTGTTCCAAATAAGGACATTTTTTATTTGCTGTAAATCTTTTATAAAAATGTTTGGGCTTTTTTAATTCAGTAGATATTTTGACCTCTATTTCACTGCATATCATGGTCATTTTTGTCAATGTTAACATTTTTGTGCGTGCTCAGTTGAGTCAACATATTAAAACAAATATATCACAGCTGTGTGCATTCTTTTTCATGCATACACTATTCATTTTGAATGTAAATATTTGTGTATTTTTCATGTAGTTTGTATACCCAGGTAACCTAAAAAATGCTTCAAATGAATTGAGGAATGGGACAATAGTTATCTTGTTCTTTATAATCTGCTCAATTAAACACTGAAGCAAATATCTCAGGTTAAAAAAGCTAGCCAAATACCGGGTTGCCAAAGATGTTTGTGTGTCTACATTTCTGGCCTCTTGCAGTTTTTAGTCATTCAAGGGGACTTTCAGTGGAATGGGTCAGTCCACTTTTTTTGGAGATGTTTCCTTACAGCCCTGATGACATGATACAAATCATACAAGGAGGTTGTTTCCGTTCCCTCAGCCAATAAGGGATGGCGCAGTTTAAGTAGGGACATTTATGCATGGAAAGGAATGTTCTAGAGCCAAATATTGCATACTTTTGGTGCTAAAGGCCCCCACGACATTAAGATGTGCTTTACATAAACCTTAAACTATGCAAATTATTTGATCGTTTCCTAAAAGTATTCTTGACATATACCCTGCATCACTCTTCCCTATCTGATTGGTTTGAGGTTTTTTGACAACTGTGTTTATTATGTTTTTTTATTCTTGTATCTTTTTAACGTGTTGTGACCATTCTAATTAACTTCATTGTAATTTAATTCATAATTTTATTTGCTGTACGAAAAGGGAGAAAATATTTTTGATACTTTTCTACTCCTGAACTTGTAAAAGAAATAAAGATCTAGGGGTAGATTTATTAAGCAGGAATGCTTGTGCAATGTTAAATGCCGACAGCATACGCTGTCGGCATTTAGCGATGCCGGGCGGACATGATTCGCTGCAGCTAATGATGTCCACCCGGCATTTGTTAAATCTACCCCAATGTTTCCTTTACTTACAGCATTTGTTAAATCTGTCCCGAATACTTGTGAGAGAAACATAATTATTTTTTTACTACAATTTAGAAATCTTTAACATAAAAAACATTCAGAAAAATTAGCTCTGTATGCAGGAACTAGTGATCTTAAATGTCAGCCTATGTAAAAATAATATTCTTTTTCTCATAGTAACCATAATTTGAGTTAATGAAATATCAGTGATACAGAACCCCTGCTGTTAAAAGTATACAAGGGATGACTTATCTTTCAATTTGCATCTTTGTACATATTGAAATTGAAAAAAGACATTTATCAAGAGAACCTATATAAAAAATAAGAATATCATATTAAAAGTAGCATTTTTCAAGTACAGTAGTAGAGTAGAGTGATTCATTTTTGCTTATCCTTAACTCCAACCTTCTACTTCACTATTGGCTCCTTGTAAATCAGACATTAACCTGTCCCTAACCACATTATCTGCCCTACTCAGTACAAACAGTAGGAAAACTTAGTACTGAGAGTGAGCCTCCCCACCACTAACCTTATTGGTTATTTAATTAATCAAAATTGCCTACAAAATTATATAAAATTAGGGGGAGCCATATAAGATCCAGACCTACAGTAAACAAGAAGATAGAGTGGGACCTCCTGCACTAGCTGGAAGAGGCTTAAGGTAAACAGCATGGGAACTAACATTAGGAAACTTTAATAAAATTAAAACCCCTGAAACAAGATGCTATAAAAAATTTTGGGGGGCATATTTTTATGCAGATGTTCCATAAGTTGTTAAAGAGGATGGGGCATTTTTTGTGTTGAGGGCTTCCTAAATGGATATAAGATAATATGACAATTATCTGGGTAGTAGACTGGATCCACAAATGCGCTGCAGGAACCAAGTTAAGCCAAGTAGTAGAATTCTCTAGATGAGTAATTAAGTATGCAGGTATGCTTATGTAAATCTGGAGAGTAGTTGAAAAGAAAGACAAGAAATAGCACAATGTTATCCACACAAGCTGCCCATCAAAGCAGGAGGAGATAGCAAACTCATAAGTCTGGATACAATTCCAAAGGTCTGTCCTGAGGCAACAATGCAGATTGGTAACAGAATCCAGATAACTTGCAAGAGGTATGTAACAGAAGGGCAGGCCAGGAACAAGATTGCCAGGGTTCTCATACAACAATAACCAACACTGAATGGGAGACAGAGATGACCATTTAACACCTTACATTCAGACTTGGTGCCAAATGTCCAGCAGAGGTCACTTCTGATAGGGAATGAATAAATACCAATATCCTTAGCGCAGACAGTTCCATAAAGATGCAGAAGTAAGCAGCAGACACAGCACAGGCAGTCCCGCTAAGCTGAAGGATTCTTAGGGTGGCCCTAAGGGTTTTCCCTTGCTCCTATAATGTAGGGGGTCTTATTTTGGGGGCATTGTAGAACTTTTAGTTTGATTTCATGTAAAGTGGTTTCTTGGACACTCAGATATAGCATCCCTTGGGTGAAAGTGGAGGCTGAATTAGTTATGTGAGGGTGTCTTTGGTGTTGACCTAAAATTAGACAAAGCTGACTGGTGTGACCAGGTTGTTCACCAAAAATGGGCCGGCATCTAAACTTACATTCTCGCATTTCAAATAAAGATACCAAGAGAATAAAGAAAAATTGATAATAGGAGTAAATTAGAAAGTTGCTTAAAATGTCATGCTCTATCTGAATCACAAAAGAAAACATTTGGGTTCAGTGTCCCTTTAAGTGTTAATAGTGGTGAGGGTCCTGGAGCTTATGTGGATTGAAAACTACAGGTTTAAGAAACATACACCTAGATTACGAGTTTTGCGTTAGGCTTAAAAAGCAGCGTTGGCCGGTCCCAATGCTGCTTTTTAATGCCCGCTGGTATTACGAGTCTTGCAGGTACAGGTGTACCGCTCACTTTTTTGGCCAGATTTGGAAATACCACGAATCCACTTACGTAAATTTTATATCCTCTTTTTTCAATGGGACTTGCATAGCGCCGGTATTACGAATACTGTGGTACTTATGGGCAAGATAGATAGAAGAGAACTAAATTAAAAATTAACTTTTATTGGATTATTTAAAAATTCTCACATACATACAACACACAATTAAAACTACGACTAGAGGGAATTTTCATAGATGTGCCCTTCCTAATAATCTATGCTATAAATATAGCAAATAAAGTTAGTAGTTGTGTACTCTGAGCGGTGAATTTTATATATTGTCTGGCTTATGTGTAAAACTACCAGAACAATTAATTATTCACCCAGAGATATTGGAACTACTTCCAGATATAAACTCTTAACTAATGGGACACTGGGTTAAGTGAACTAAAGTTATGGCGTTCCTTAAGAATGTAAGGCAATAAAGTAATAACACACTGTTAGCTGATAGGGTGGTAGTTGATATCGAAGGTAATCAATGCTTTCGTATCTCAGTAGCAGATAGTGTTATTGGTGTGATATTATGCAAATCCAGCTGGTTCATGGATCATATGATCAGATATGATACCACTAGAATCAGCATATCTAAGTAATAATATATAGATGCAAGCACCCAAGTGAAGTTAGTAAACATATACAGGTATTGGTGTATCACCATTAATCATAGACGGTAACTTGCTTCGTATTATTAATTTTATTCGGAGGTATTTGAAGCAGATTCTAATGTGCTGCAGCGGATACTCTCATACGCTTTAGTGCATGTAGTTGACCAATTGCTACTTATGTAGATTCGTACAGCGTGTGAATAGAACGCTACAAGATATGCTTAGGTGCTGCTAGGAGTGTTGTTGGTAAGATAAATGCTTAGCAAATTGAAGCATATACATTGTATAATAAAGCAATTGATACAGAGAGGTTTTGTGCACTGTGGCGATAGTGTAAGTACCTACACTTGCCTCGTAGTTTGTGGCTATTAATAGTTAACTCACACACATTGGTTATGTTTGTTATATTTGGAGCAGATTCTAGTGTGCTGCAGCAGATACTATCATACGCTTTAGTGCATGTGGTTGGCCAATCGTAACTTATGTAAATTCGTACAGCGTGTAAATAAAACGCTACAAGATATGCTTAGGTGCTACTAGGAGTGTTGTTGATAAGATCAATACTTAGCAAGTTGAAGCATATACGTTGTATAGTAAAGCAATTGATACAGAGAGGTTTTGTGCACTGTAGCGATAGTGTAAATGCCCACACTTGCCTCGTAGTTTGTAGATATTAATAGTTAGCTCTCACACATTTGTTATGTTTGTTATATTTGTATCTTACAAGGAACAGAGAGTTGGCTGTCAGGTGTCTGAGAGTAATTACCAGTTAGTTGGTCAAATGTTTGCACCGTACATTGAGACAGTAACTCGTAAAATTGATCAGTATGTTATTGGTAGGTATGGTTATACTGCTGGTTTTCGGTTTGTTTGATGCCGAATAGAATATATCTACTCGTGAGGCTTCTGAATGAAATTAGTACCAGATATAGACCATATAGTAGCTGCCAATAAACATTAACCCCAGTGTCAAATAAATATAGGATATTAAGAGTAGCTGGAAGGGACACGCTAATCGAGCCCTACTAGATGATTCCTAAAACACAGGAGCTCACTAGACTCCTCACCATTTCCCTAACATGTTTCGCCGCTTGTCGGCTTTCTCAAAGGGTGCGCGCGCGGCGCGCGAAACTGGATTTAAATATTGTTTGTGACTCATGGTACTGCCCCCTTATTGTGATGTCACAGATTGCTGCTGAATGTTATTCTGGGTCCTAGTTTCCGGAGTGTTCCACAAGATGTAATAGTAACGGAGAAATTGGAATCCACTCTATATATAAGAATTACGTATTGTAGTGAAGATATCATATATACAGGGCAAGAAATGAGATACATATCGGAAGTTGGTCCTAATTGTGAAAGAAAGGCCATTGTCCCAAAAGAGTGATTGTGCTATGTGTTTATACTTGATACAAATAACTTAACATGAATTACATAAGGTAAAAATTATTTTAAATGTAGGTGGTGGTGTCGCCACTTAAATTAAATTATGTGCATGTATTATTATTCATATGTGCTGTGATATTGGTTACCTATAAAGTACTAATGTGTTTAATTTGGAAAAACTATCGATAATAGAGTAAATTTGGAAACATATTAAAATGAGGTTATATTAACTATAGTCCTTAAGTGCTTCCTAACTGGGAATCTAACTAGTGAATAAAAATCTAGGTGAGGGAAAACAAAAAACAAGAATAACTCATATTAACGTGAGTGAACAAATAGGGGTGTTTTAATGATGATTAATCAGTGAATAGTATCACTAGTGAATTGAAATGTGTCACATGATTGCCATTCTATGTTATGATGTATAGATATCCATTTCTCACTGTGACATGTTTCACACTGTTGGGAAAATACAGCTAGTTAAAAGACATTACTTGTGGGGGTTTGTACAGATAAGTCACTGTTACTTGAATTTAAAGGAATGCTGCGAAGTTAATGTTTTCGTTCAATCCAAATGGATGAATGGAATTTAATAAATAAATCCATCTACTCTCTGCTTTCAAAAGGGCTTGTTCCACATTGCCTCCACGCATACCTAATTCGGCTTTGTGTATGCCCCAACATTGTAAGTCAGACTGTCTAGATTTATGTTTTTGCAAGAAGTGTCTGGCTACTGACGTTATAGTTTTGCCTGCTTTGCTGTCATCTGCAGCATTTTTGATGTTCCTTAGGTGTTCTTGCAGTCTGGTTCTTATTTTTCTGGTTGTCATACCAACGTAATATTTCGGACATTTGCATTGAAGTACATAAATGACTCCCTCTGTGGTACAATTTATATGAGCTTTAATTTGATGAATTTTTCCAAATCGATCTTCAATTTGATTGGTTTTTTTCATAAAGCAACATGTGCTGCAAGTACCACATTTATATGAACCATGTCTCAATTGTGTTCTAGTTCTTGTACCCTTCAAATGACTGGGGCTAATCATATCCTTTAGATTTGATGCTCGACGGTAGCCTACTTGGATCTTATCACCAACTATGTTACCAAGGGATTGATCAGATTGCAAAATATGCCAAGATTCTCTGAGGATGTTTATCACATCAGCTGTTTTAGTGTTGTAGGTAGTAATAAATCTAACAACTTCTTGTTGGTTACTGGTGCGTTGTTTAGATTTCAGTAATTCTTGTCTGGATGTGATTTTAGCTCGGTGTTCTGCTTTTTTAATTGATCTCCTACTGTATCCTCTTTGTAGGAGTCTAGTTTTTAATTCTTTTGCTCTGTTCTTATAATTTGTATCAGTTGAGCAGTTCCTCTTCATTCTCAAGAATTCCCCAATTGGGAGCGATTTTACAGTGTTAGGGGCATGAGCACTGGTACTGTGCAAGATGCTGTTGGTTGCTGTTTTTTTCCTGAATACATCTGTACTTAGGGTACCGTCAGAATTTTTGGTGATTGTCAAATCTAGGAATGATATTGAATTCAGGTTTGCTTCATATGTTAATTTAATATTGAGATCATTGGAATTGATTGTTGTTAAAAAGTCATCAAGTTCTTCCTTTGAACCTTCCCATAAAAATAGCACGTCATCTATGTAACGTAGCCATAGAGGGATCTGATTGGTAAATTTGTCATTAGTGTCCGAGAAAACTATGTGTTGTTCCCACCAGCCTAAAAAGAGGTTGGCATACGTGGGTGCACATGCGGTGCCCATCGCCGTTCCTCGTATTTGAAGATAGAATGCATGGTCAAAGGTGAAAAAGTTGTGGTTTAAGACAAATTGGAGAAGATTTAGAATGAATTCATTATGTTCTATCTCTTCCTCGGAACCCATTTCAAGAAAATATTGCACTGCACGGAGTCCAAGTTGGTGGTGAATGCTGGTGTATAGGGACTCAACGTCCGCCGTTACTAGCCAAGTGTTTTGATTAATGTGAATGTGGTCAAGTTGTTTGAGGACATCTGTCGTATCTTTCACAAAGGATGGTAGTTGAGAGAGGTATTCCCTCAATCTGAAGTCAACGAATTGACTTGCTTTTTCAGTCAAACAATTAATCCCTGAAACAATAGGGCGGCCGGGTGGGTGGTTTGGATTTTTGTGGATTTTTGGTATCAGATAAAATGTAGAGACGGTTGGGTTGGTAATTTTCAAAAACTTGAACTCTTTTGGAGTTAGTAGCCCATTGTTTTTTGCTGATACAATGATGTTAGCATACTCTTGTAAGTACTCATGTGATGGGTTATAATTTAGTTTTTTGTAACATTTACAGTCTCTCAGTTTCTTGTGAGCTTCTTGTTTATACTCATCGATTGGCCAAATTACCACATTGCCACCCTTGTCTGAATTGCGTATTATGACATCTTCCCATTGTTTCATGTCCTGAAGTGCCAGTAATTCACTTTTGGATAGGTTGGAATTGGTCCAGTTCTCTTTAAGGTTAGTAATTTTGTTACAGACCACATTGTTAAAGACTTCTAGTTGTGGGCAGTGACTGAATCTAGGCATAAATTGAGATTTATTTTTGATTTTATCTCGCCAATTAGATTCTTTACTGGGTTCGTTCTCATTAAGTAGTTCCTCCAAATTTGCCAATGATGTTCGTTCATCCTCTGATAGATTTGAGAGGTGTTCAGTGTTATACTGATTAGTGCTTCCTGAATACATTTTTTTCAGTGCAATTTTACGTACAAATAGTTGAACATCCTTGATTATTTCAAACTTGTCACCTTTGGATGTAGGGCAGAATGACATGCCTTTTGAAAGTACACTAATGTGATCAGATGTTAATAGCTTCTGAGAAAGGTTGATTATTCTCATTGTTTCATTCTCAGCTCTGAGAAGGGGCTTGGATCCCTTTTGTATGGTTTCCAGTTTCTGCGTTCTGTCTTGTTCTGAGTTTCGGATTTTTTCTTCATTTGTTTTTTTGGTTTTCCTCCCACCTCTTCTTGTGTGTTTAGTTCTGAAGAGGTGCTTTGATCTAAAAAACCCTTTCTCTTGCATCGAGTCATAGGATTATTACTCGAACTAGCTACTGTGGGGGCTGTGGGTTCTGAGTCTGATTCTAGAGTCTCTGAATCTTCCCCCTCAGTATCAGAGATATCACTCTGTACGATATTAACTCTGGAAGGTTTCTCCTTATTAAAAGTGCCTCTTTTTTTCCATTTATATACTCTTTTGTTGGCATAGTCATTTTTATCACGACTCAATTTCCCTTGTTTGGTTATCTTTATCTCTTGCTCATATTTATCTAGTTCTTTTTGGAACTTGTTATATGTAGCTTCAAAATCTTTTAGTGTTTCGAATTCTTTTAATTTGATGTTAAGTTCTTGTATCTGAGCTTCATAGAGATCATGTTCTGATTTGTCGTGTTTAATTAGTATTTTCATTAATTTGTGAGAGCACTCTGATAGGGCTTCCTCCCATTCAGTGGCTAGGTTTGGATTACGAAACTCAAAGGCTGGAAATAATTGAATCCTAAGTCCTCTTGGTATAAGATTTAACTCAATATATTTTTCAAAAAAATGGTGATTCCACCAGAGCTTATCAGCTAACAGTGTGTTATTACTTTATTGCCTTACATTCTTAAGGAACGCCATAACTTTAGTTCACTTAACCCAGTGTCCCATTAGTTAAGAGTTTATATCTGGAAGTAGTTCCAATATCTCTGGGTGAATAATTAATTGTTCTGGTAGTTTTACACATAAGCCAGACAATATATAAAATTCACCGCTCAGAGTACACAACTACTACCTTTATTTGCTATATTTATAGCATAGATTATTAGGAAGGGCACATCTATGAAAATTCCCTCTAGTCGTAGTTTTAATTGTGTGTTGTATGTATGTGAGAATTTTTAAATAATCCAATAAAAGTTAATTTTTAATTTAGTTCTCTTCTATCTATCTTGCCCATAAGTACCACAGTATTCTTATATGACTTTTGTGATTCTAAGCATCACCTAATGGTGATTCATTTATTTAGACTTCAGAGTGCTATAAGTATATACTTGTTGTGCAGAGCTTTCCCTTCTCCACAACTTTCTCCAATTGTAGTTTCTTATATACACAGCACCTACCCTGGAACCTGGGTCAATAATACCCAAGTATCCTATTACTGGACACAAGTCTACAAATATTAAATAAGTAGTGCCATTGGTCATTCTCCTCTCTGCGCCGGTATTACGAGTCTGCCAAAAAGTGAGCGGTAGACCCTCTCCTGTCAAGACGAGTACCGCATTTTAAAGTGAGTAGTTAAGAGTTTTACACTACAACGCCGTAGCATAAAACTCTTAACTAAAGTGCTAAAAAGTACACTAACACCCATAAATTACCTACTTAACCCCTAAACCGAGGCCCTCCCACATCGCAAACACTAAAATAAAATTTTTAACCCCTAATCTGCCGAACCGGACATCGCAAACACTATAATAAATATATTAACCCCTAAACCGCCAAATTCCCGCCTCGCAAACATTAATTAAATATTATTAACCACTAATCTGCCGTCCCTAACATCGCCAACACCTACCTACATTTATTAACCCCTAATCTGGCACCCCCAACATTGCCGCCACTATACTAAAATTATTAACCCCTAAATCTAAGTCTAACCCTAACCCTAACCCCCCCTAACTAAAATATAATTTAAATAAATCTAAATAAAATTACTATAATTAACAATTTTTTTCTGATCTTTGCCCTGCCACCTTGCAGAAGCACAGGGAACTTTGTTTTCTAACAACTGCCCTGCAGGACAACAAGATCCTTTATAGATGGGGATTTCCCACCTGTCTGGTGGCTTCCAATGGAGACAAAACATCAATATATCGGTCGCTATCAGATTTGGATATGTTCTGCTCAACCTTGGGTATCACACCACCACACCCGGATAATATGACAAACCCATCTCTGAATGTAACTGAAAACTAACGCTTGACCTGAGAAGATAGGTAAGATGTTGTACCTGGTCCCTCTGGGCCTACCTAATGGGGATGGGACATTGTTGTATATAAAATGACTATCCCATGGAAAGACTGCCTTGACCGGGGCTGCAGTTTGTTTATTCCTTTTTATATGTTCACTGCTTCAATGTTGATTACATTTTGGGGTGTCCTGCGGTCATGTAATATGTTATAGGCCTTTACCTGCCCCGTTGGGGATGCCTTGCTGGGTTTAACACACTATTACTCTGGAGTTAATATCATTAAAAGTTTGTTTTGATTAAGCTTGTAATGAAAAGGTTCCCCCTTATACAAATACTGTACTACTTCTGCTATGTGATGATGCGTCGATTGAGTTTGGATGCTGTGGAATTTTCCATAGGTTGTCCATTCTTAATTGTACGTATCCCCCTCGGTTCTAATTGTTGGTTCTCAATGTTGACTCACAATGTTTATGACAATATTATCAGAATATGTTAGTGATATAATATTGTGATGTTATGTAATGTTTTGTCTTGAATTTATATTTTTCAACAGGTCAGCCATAGGCATATTCCCTTTAGTTGAACCTATACAAGGACGATTTGGTCTACTATAGGCCTAGTGATATTATTGTAGTTAAGATATTTAAACATATACCTGTTTATAATTTTTGCTACACTCCTTAAGAAAACTCAGTGCATTCCAGTTCTAGAGTACCACCTATTGCCCCTATAGTCACAACTCTCCTTTGGATCTATCTCATTTCTTTTTCTAAAACTCTTTCACTTTCTCCCAATCCCCCCCCCCCCCCATTTTTCTTTCCTCACTCGGTAGAATGGCTCCCCAGCAAAGTAAACTGAAAATTCACCCCTAAATTTTTTAACAATCAATGTAAAGGCTCTAATCAACCCGGGTAAGCGTTCTATTGTTACCCGGGAATTACATAAGTTACAAGGGGATATAGTTTTCATACAAGAATCATATTTTGCAAAACATAAAGAGCCTAAATGGCACAACCATAGATACCCGGTTGCCTTTTTTTTGTCTGGCCCTCGCAAACAAAAAGGGGTCGGTATTCTGATACATCATAGGGTACCTTTTCAAACACAGTAGATAGTAAGAAATAGAGAATGGCGGTTCCTTATAGTAGTGGGCCTCCTATACGGCAATCAGATATAACTGATTAATGTATATGCTCCCAATATTGCACAACATACTTTTTTTAAGGCTCTCTCAAGTAGACTGCTTGAGCATACCAAAGGAGTGACGGTAGTAGGAGGGGATTTTAATGCACCACTTAATCCAAAACAGGATACTTATAATGGTCTTTCAAGTGTGCCACACCATATACTGAAACATATTAACACGATACTTAAAAATCACATGTTACATGATATTTGGCGCACATTGCATCCAACAGAGACTGAATACACATATTATTCCAGTCCACATAGGAAGTACTCTCGTATAGACTATTTCTTTACAGACTCTCAGGGAATTGAGTATGTTCAGCGTATTGACATATCGCCAATCACATGGTCGGACCATGCACCGGTCGCGTTTGAGATGATGTAGCCTGACACACCTGAAACCCCTTTTACTTGGCGTCTAAATGATGCCCTTTTGGATAACCCTAGGGTTGTGGAGGACATCTCCTCTAACATGACAGAATACTTTGAGATAAACTTGACAAAGGAATTACCTCTTTCTACTATCTGGGAGGCACATAAAAGCGTAATTCGAGGTCATCTTATTAAACACAAAGCCAGACTACAGAAACAAAAAAAGAGAAAAATATAATCAGTTACTAGGTGAGATTATGACGTTAGAAGAACAACATAAAAAAAAAACCTTATGTACTGACTCTGAGACTAAGCTAACACAGGCTAGACTGGACCTTGGACAACTTCAGGACGAGAACCAGAAAATGGCGATTTGGCTTAAACAAAAGTATTATGAGGGTGGGAACAAGGCTGGGAAATTGTTGGCTAGGACTTTCAAAAGAAATCAATTAAAAACATATGTATATTCTATGAAAGATAGTAATAATAAGACTCATAAAGACAGCCCTGGCATTGCAGAGGTATTTCGCACTTATTACAGTGACCTCTACAATCTTAAATCCTCATCACTAGCCCAACCCATGGATGTATCCTCTCAGTGCCGTTTGGCGCAGGAATATCTAAAAGATACCCATTTACAGACACTTGACAAGGACGCAACAGACTTCCTGGAGTCTCCTCTGACTCAGGAGGAAATAAAAGACGCACTAAAGAGTCTCCCGAATGGGAAATGCCCTGGTCCGGATGGACTAGGCGCTAAGTATTATAAAACCTTCCTGCCAATGTTGATGCCATACCTACAGGCCTTGTTCAATTCCTTACCTGATTTGGAAGCCTTACCATCCACCATGCTGACTGCATATATAACGGTGATTCCTAAGCTGGGAAAATCGCTAGATAAACCGCAAAATTATAGGCCAATTTCGTTGTTAAACACAGATGTAAAAATTTTAGCAAAGACTCTTGCAAACAGGGTTAATAAGTTTCTACCTGGCCTGATCTCCCTAGACCAGGTTGGATTTGTCCCGGGGAGGGAGGCTAGGGACAATACCCTTAAGGTGTTACAGTTGGTCACGCATTCGGAATATACTGGGAAGCCGCTCGCCCTGTTGTCAACGAACACTGAAAAAGCGTTCGGCAGAGTGAGCTGGCAGTTCCTTAGATGTACATTGGAGCCAATGGGTTTTGGGTAGAGGTTCATTAAGACAGTCTTTAGCTTCTACTCCACACCAAATGCGCAGATAAGGGTGAATGGTGTCCTCTCCGGCTCACTGCCCATTACCAACGAGACTAGACAGGGATGTCCCCTATTGCCTCTATTATTTGCCATCTCAGTAGAGGCTCTGGCGTGTAACATCCGAGCCAACCACCAAGTCAGAGGATACTCACTAGGTGATAGAGAGTGCAAAATAATAATGTATGCAGATGATCTGCTATTTACTCTGGTAGATTTAAAGATTTCTGTTCCTGCTCTGTTACAAGAATTCACTAAATATGGTGAAGTCTCTAATTTCCTTCTCAACGCCTCTAAATCGGAGGTTTTAGGGGTTACCTTGGACCTGTCAGTTAGAACTTGGCTAAAAGAACATAGCCCATTTACGATAAATGATAAACAATTAAAATATCTTGGGGTTAATTTGACAACCTCCATGACGGACCTATTTGAGGAAAATCATGTAGTTCTCAAGCGCGCGGTCGCCGCTGACCTTTCATCATGGAGACACAAAACAATCTCCTGGCTGGGGAGAATAAACGTGGTGAAAATGAACGTGCTCCCCAGACTACTGTATTTGTTCCAAACACTTCCCATTCCGCTTTCTCACACATTTCTCTCAGCACTTCAGAGCTTGATTGAGGAGTATATATGGCAGGGAGTTAGGTCCAGAGTCAACAGCACTACAATGTTTCTCCCGAGGGATGTGGGAGGCCTAGGTCTTCCGAACCTTGGGATGTACAGAAGGGCGGTGATGTTGCAGAGAGTTGTTGAGTGGTGCCAGGGAAATTCCCAGAAAGACTGGATTAGAGTAGATAGAGATATTCTTCAGGTGAGTGACTTGGCGCCTCTTCTGTGGTTAAGCAATAAACATAGACCATCTCATATATCGAGTTTTCCCCTCCTGGAAGAGCTTTTCAACTTGTGGGATAAAATTATCTGAATAGAACCCCACATATCTACCCCATACTCCCCCTGATGCCAATATACGGAAATCCAGACCTGCCACTGCAAACCAAATTAACCTCAGACCAGACTAAGCTTCTTCATAACCGCGCAGGTAGTTTTGTGACGATAGGGAGATTGAAGACGAGAGAGGAGATTTTAAGGGATCACCCGGACTGCCCAGTCCCATGGTTTGTTTACTTACAAATAGGACATTATATCAACAAACACAAATATAGATCACCACTAATGAGAGATCCCACACCCTTTGAATCACTGTGCACAAAACAAACAACCTCTAGACACCTGGTCTCCATTATTTACACTCTCCTTCTCCAACCTGGAGATAGCCCCCTTTCTAATTACACCAGAATGTGGCATAAAGAGTTAGAGACAGAACTCACGAGGGAAGACTGGCAACGGATTTTCTGAGCTGTCAAGACCTTATCAGTTTCAGCACGCACACAAGAATCTCACTATAAATTGTTCAGTCGATGGTACCTTACCCCATTCAGGCTTAGGGCGATCTACCCTAGAGTATCTGATAAATGTTGGAGGGGGTGTGGTGAGACAGGCACAATATTGCATATTTGGTGGGATTGCCCATTATTGGAAGGTTTTTGGACCTCTGTATGGGGTGAGATTCAGAGATTATTAGAACTGGAAATTCCAAAAACTCCTGAGACCCTACTTTTTCACTTTCTGAACCAAATACAGAATCCATTAAAAAAGACCCTGTTACTGTTAATGTTGACAGGGGCAAAAAACCTGATCCCAATCCATTGGAAAAAAAGGCTCAGGTTCCCATGCTAGTGGACTGGAGACAGAATGTACAAAATATCCTGCTCCTGGAAAAATACCACTATGTCAGGATCTCTAAAATGGATGTCTATGAGATGTTACTGCAGCTGTGGGGTGGAGATCACCCTTTGAGGTGAGTTATAGGCCCTTAAAATTGGAAGTTCAAGCTGTTGGCCTTGTGGGATTTTTTTTCCCCTCTTCTTCCCTTCCTTTTTCTTATCTATCTTTACCCTAGCTCTTTCGGCTTGGACTCTATTCATTATCATATATTAGACAAGAGGAGTGAGGTTACTGGAGTTCCCTTACTTAGCGTTATTCTAGGGTACTCCAATATTCTTTTTATAAACACTGTTGTTTTGATGTGTTATTATGAGTTACCGTTATTATTTGTTATACCATGCCACCTACTGTAAGGCATGGCACATGATACAGAAAAATTGGAAAAATGTAAATATGGAGCTAATTGGGAATTATATACCCTGTTAACAGTGATGATGAAGACGTTTCTTATTCGCTCTCAGTCAGTGGTGTATTTAGGTTTTGTGCTGCCCTAGGCACTCAACATTCTGCTGCCCCCTCCACCTCTCCTACCCCCCAGGTTTTAGGCTTTTTTTAGCTATATTTTTTTTGTCATGGTGAAACATTACTTTTTTTTTTTTTTTGCCATTTCTAAAGTAAATGTTTTGGGGGGGAAATCAACTTTTTAAGCTATTAGTCTTTTACATGAATGACAGAATATTACAGAGTAAAGTGTCCCTTTATCTGGAGGGATGAGTAACAGGGAAAAGCATATAGAAATCAAATTTAAAAAATATTGCAAGCATAATATATATATATATATATATATATATATATATATATATATATATATAATAAAAGGGGTAAAAGGGAACAAGGCACAACATTCCTCAGTCTGTGCAAATGTTACTTCCCCCTCCATATAGCTGTACTGCTGTAAGGATCCCCCTCCTTTCACAATAAACATCTGAATGATCCTCCCTCCTCTTCCCAACTAAAACAAGCACATTGGAATAATAATTGAATGGATATCAAGCCTATAAAAAAAATCTAACACACTAATAAATTGTGAAGTCTTCTGGATTGTTTACCTTCACAATGTCAGCTCAGCAAGCCTAGCTCTCACCTCCAGGGAAAGGGAACACGCTGTCTTCCTGGCTTTTCCCTCCTTTTCATCCTTGCAGTGCAGGATCCTGGTACAGAGGAGCCAGAACTTGGCTGTGAATAATGAGGGCAAACACAAAGCACTGACAGCAGCAGGAAATCGTTCTCTATTAGGAGCTGCTTCCCCCCCCCCCCCCCCACCGGGCTGCATGCAGACTGTTCTCTTCAGCAGGAGGGAGGGGCTCTCAGTCACATACAGACAGAGTAACAGTAACATTTTATTAAACTGCAAAAAAAGATATTGCACAAAAGATTGTTTTTCATTTATATATTATTTATCTGTTAAGTATTGCTTATGTCATTATTATTATTATCTTACTCTTCATGCATACTAATTATAACTAAGTGAGATAATAATAAGACTTAAGCAATACTGCACAGATAAATAATATAAAATTGAAAAGCAATCTTTTGTGCAATAACTTTTGCAGTTAAATAAAACAAAATATTCAGCATATTGGCTTCTGAAAACATTAAAATAAATTATTTTAAGCTACCTGTTATAACTAAAGTTACTAAACATATAATGCAGATTCCCTCACTCGCACACGAACATTATAGGTGCAGCTGAGCTCACATGGTGGATCTGTTAACACCTCCCCCTCTTCCCAGCGTGCTGCTTCCAGAACCAGATAAGCACTCAGACTCCGGATAGGAAGTGGAACTAGTCTAGAGCTGCAGGTCCTAATTGAGGGAGAGAGCAGACTGACACTTGAAGGCGGCATCTTCATATAGCGCTGGTTGTCCACTTCAGACTCCCTTGAGGGAGGGAGCAGAGGTAGATGGCCTCGGGACATGTAGGGCTCAGGAGGACTGAGGCAATAATAAAGTGACAGACACACACTTGATGTGAGTGCCGCTGTGCCTCCCAGCAACCCCGGCTCAAGGTTTTCCCCTACTTTTGCATAATTTAAGCCCCCTAATCTGCCGTTCCCCACAGAGCCTGCAGAAAGTGCCGCCCCCTCCAATCTGCCGCACTAGGCCCGTGCCTTGTTGGCCTAGGCCATAATACGCCCATGCTCTCAGTCAAAGAAATTTGGATCTTAGTGTTTATGGGACTTTCTGTGTTACTATACAATACTGGATCACATAATTTATTTCACGCCTTACTTGAAGGAATTTTACAAAATTGTATCACTGTCTGCAAAACATATTAACCTTCTGAATGGTGTATGCTTATTTTCTCAATAAAGCTCTTTAAAAAATTTTTTACTATAATTAACTAAATTATTCGTATTTAAAACTAAATACTTAACTGTAAAATAAACCCTAAGCTAGCTACAATATAACTAATAGTTAAATTGTACCTAACTTAGGGTTTATTTTTATTTTACAGGCAAGTTTGTATTTATTTTAACTAGGTAAAATAGTTATTAAATAGTTATTAACTATTTAATAAACTACCTAGCTAATATTAATACAAATTTTCCTGTAAAATAAAACCTAACCTAAGTTACACTAACACCTAACACTACACTATAATTAATTAATTCCCTAAACTAAATACAATTAAATAAAATTAGCTAAAGTACAAAAAAAAAAACACACTAAATTACATAAAATAATAAACTAATTACATCTAATCTTATCCCCCTAACAAAATAAAAAACCCACTCCAAAATAAAAAAGCCCTACCCTACACTAAATTACAAATAGCCCTTAAAAGGGCCTTTTGCGGGGCATTGCCCCAAAGTAATCAGCTCTTTTACCTTTAAAAAAAATGACAAATCCCCCCAACATTAAAACCCACCACCCACACAACCAACCCTACTCTAAAACCCACCCAATACCCCCTTAAAAAAACCTAACACTAACCCCTTGAAGATCACCTTACCGGGAGAAGTCTTCATCCAACCGGGCTGAAGTCCTCAATGAATCCAGCAGAAGTGGTCTTCCAGATGGGCAGAAGTGGTCCTCCAGACTGCATCTTCAATCTTCATCCATCCGGCACGGATGCACGAAGTCCATCTTCAAGACATCCGATACGGAGCATCCTCTTTTTTCCACGGCGACTGAAGAATGAAGGTTCCTTTAAGTGACATCATCCAAGATGGAGTCCCTTAGATTCCCATTGGCAGATAGAATTCTAGCAGCCAATCGGAATTAAGGTAGGAAAAATCCTATTGGCTGATGTAATCAGCCAAGAGGATTGAACTTCAATCCTATTGGTTGATCCAATCAGCCAACAGGATTGAGCTGGCATTCTATTATCTGTTCCAATCAGCCAATAGAATGCCAGCTCAATCCTATTGGCTGATTGCATCAGCCAAGAGGATTTTTTCTACTTTAATTCCGATTGGATGATAGAATTCTATCAGCCAATCAGAATTGAAGGGACGCCATCTTGGATGAGGTCACTTAAAGGTACCTTCATTCTTAAGTCTCCGTGGAAAGAAGAGGATGCTCTGCTTCGGATGTCTTGAAGATGGACCCGCTCTGCGCCGGATGGATGAAGATAGAAGATGCCGTCTGGATGAAGATTTCTGCCCGTCTGGAGGACCACTTCTGCCCATCTGGAGGACCACTTCTGTCGGATTTGTTGAGGACTTCGGCCCTGTTGGATGAAGACTTCTCCCGGTAAGGTGATCTTCAAGGGGTTAGTGTTAGTTTTTTTTAACGGGGTATTGGCTGGGTTTTAGAGTAGGGTTGGTTGTGTGGGTGGTGGGTTTTAATGTTGAGGGGGATTTGTAATTTTTTTTTTTACAGGTAAAAGAGCTGATTACTTTGGAGTAATGCCCCGCAAAAGGCCCTTTTAAGGGCTATTTGTAATTTAGTGTAGGGTAGGGCTTTTTTATTTTGGGGGGGCTTTTTTATTTTGTTAGGGGTATTAGATTAGGTGTAATTAGTTTAAAAATCTTGTAATTTGTTTATTATTTTCTGTAATTTAGTGAGGGGGGGGTTTGTACTTTAGCTAATTTTATTTAATTGTATTTAATTTAGGGAATTAATTTAATTATAGTGTAGTGTTAGGTGTTAGTGTAACTTAGGTTAGGTTTTATTTTACAGGTACTTTTGTATTTATTTTAGCTAGGTAGTTTATTAAATAGTTAATAACTATTTAATAACTATTCTACCTAGTTAAAATAAATACAAACTTGCCTGCAAAATAAAAATAAATCCTAAACTAGATACAATGTAATTATTAGTTATATCGTAGCTAGCTTAGGGTTTATTTCATAGGTAAGTATTTAGTTTTAAATAGGAATAATTTATAATTATAGTAAATTTATTTAGATTTATTTAAATTATATTTAAGTTAGAGGGGGTTAGGGCTAGACTTAGGTTTAGGGGTTAATATGTTTATTATAGTGGCGGCGATGTTGGGGGCGGCAGATTAGGGGTTAATAAGTGTAGGTAGGTTGCGTCGACATTTGGGGGCGGCAGATTAGGGGTTAATAAATATAATGTAGGTGTCAGCGATGTTGGGGGCAGTGGATTAGGGGATCATAAGTATAATGTAGGTGGCGGCGATGTTGGGGGCAGTGGATTAGGGGATCATAAGTATAATGCAGGTGTCTGCGATGTCGGGGGTGGCAGATTAGGGGTTAATAAGTGTAAGATTAGGGGTGTTTAGACTCGGGGTTCATGTTAGGGTGTTAGCTGTAAACATACATTTTATTTCTCCAATCAATGTTGCTGCCTTAACGCTGCTTTTTTGCAGCTGTCTCTCCCCGTTGATTCCTATGGGAAAATCGTGCACGAGCACGTTACACCAGCTCACCGCTGACTTAAGCAGCGCTGGTATTGGAGTGCGGTAATGAGCAAAATCTTGCTCAACACTCACTTCTTGTCTTTTAACGACGTGTTTGTAAAAACATGTAATACCAGCGCTGTCTGTAAGTGAGCGGTGAGCATAAACTGCTCGTTAGCACCGCATAGCCTCTAACGCAAAACTCGTAATCTAGCCGATAGAAAAGCATTTTATATACATAGGAGCTGATATTAATTACTGACATGCAGTTAGTGCAGTATTACTGAAAGATAGTTGTAATAAAGACATAATAAATAATTAAATAAATCTTAATTTGTATGACTACATTTAAAGGGATATTGGGCTCTGAAACATTCTCTCCTTTAATGTGTTCCCAATGGTCCATTTTACCTACTGGAGTTTATATAATTGTTTGCAAACAGCTACCTTTATTTTTTATTTGAAACAGCTATTTCTGCCAGTTGTATACCTACCTACACTAAAGTTTTGAGTACTTAATGTTTTTTCTTTAGCAATATAATCTATCAATCGATCATCTATCATCTATCTATCTACTGAAAAGCAGACCTATTAAATTCAACAATGGGTTTTGATAAAGACTTGGGGGCCTATCTATCAAGCTCCGAATGGAGCTTGATGCCCCGTGTTTCTGGCGAGCCTGTAGGCTCACCAGAAACAGCAGTTATGAATCAGCGGTCTTTAGATGAGGTGGACAGGAATCGCCGGAATTAAACCCGATCGAGTACGATCGGGTTGATTGACACCCCCCTGCTGGCGACCGATTGGCCGCGAGTCTGCAGGGGGCGGCGTTGCACCAGCAGCTCACAAGAGCTGCTGGTGCAATGCTGAATATGGAGAGTGTATTGCTCTCCGCATTCAGCGATGTCTGTCGGACCTGATCCCCACTGTTTGATCAGGTCTGACAGACATTTCATAAATAGGCCTCTTGAGGGGCAATTTATCAAGCTCCGTATGGGCTTGATGCCCCTTGTTTCCTTAAGGTTCACCGGAAACAGAAGTTATGAAGCAGCGGTCTAAAGACCGCTGCTCCATAACTTGCCTGCCTGCTCTGAGGCCACAGACAGGAATCAACCCGATTGAATACGATCGGGTTGATTGACACCCCCTGCTAGCGGCCGATTAGCTACGAATCTGCAGGGGCGGCATTGCACTAGCAGTTCACAAGAACTGCTGGTGCAATGATAAATGCTGACAGCATATGTTGTTAGCATTTATCAATGTGCAGCGGACATGACACGCTACATTGTATCATGTCCGCTCGCACTATGTTAAATCTACCCCTTGTTGAACAAACCAAAATGTCAGCCAAGACTTTTTATTTGTAACTGCAATCAAATTTTATTTTACTGGTATGTATGTATGTATAAACTACATTTCTCCCAAATTCCAAAAATATATATTATATTATATATACCACTGTTGTGGTCATCACTATCTTCTTGCAATAGGTCCAGCTGGATGGCAAAGACAGTGCTAGTTGTACCTGAAAAGTAATTGGAATTAAAACAAACTATTGACCATGCCATGAAAGTTGAAAAGAAAAGTTTTGAGCAAGGAAAAGAAGGATTCACTTTTGGCTTTAGTGGCAGATGGATACAGTGTGCATCAGGTTGCTTCACAAGAATAAGGGCACACAACAGACATTGGGGACCACAAAGCTACTGACTGGTAAAGGGCAAAAATAACTCTCCACTTCCTGGCATTTCTGTCAATTCCTTTGAATGTCACTCAACAATCAAAGTATAACATCAAGTGGCCTACTGTTATGGTATCTGGAAATGAATCAAATATACAGAACCTGATGAATGGTGTTTATAATAGATTCAAATAGATCAATAATATAAGAAGGATTTGTAGCTACAGACCTGCTCCACAGTATCCTATCTTCGAAGATACTGTGTGCATATGTAGCAATTTGCTATTTCAAACTGAGAAGTTAATCAAATAAACTGAGTACAATGAAACTTCTTCCCAGAATGCCAAAGTAACAGCGAGATATAGGATCTGTTAAATAAACAAGGCAAAGAAACAAATTATACTAAGTATGATTAACATTTACAGTGCAAATAAATACAGGGGAAAATGTATATCCATCATCAGAAACGTAAATAAACCTGAGGACTAGTTGTGGATAATAAAGAAAAAAAAGAAAATAGAAGTAGAGTAGTATATCAGCTGAAAGTTCCTGTTAGTTGCAGGAACGATCGTACCTGTATTGTTTGGGCCGTAGTCTAAGGAAGGCGTGAGTGGTCAGAGCTTTTGTATCCCAGCTGGGAAAATAGAGCCAGGTTGGCATCCGCAGTTGTAGCATGGAATCCTTGGAACTATAGTCGAAGTAAGGAAGGCTGCAGCACTGCGATGCAGGAAAGGCTTGCTTCCAATCTGAACTCCGGAAGTAAGGGAGTAACAGGTAAAAATTAACAAGCAATGTGGAAGTCAATAGCTGGGGCTTATAAAGGAGCTAGATCCCTCCTCCAATTAAAGGTGTATACACTGACTGACAGATAAAACATGACAATATTCCCCCACCAAGAGAAACCCTCCTGGGTTTCAAGGAGAAGGTTTGTTAGGATTTTGCTGGTGGAAGGTGGATACCAGGCGCAGAGCGGAGACATTAGATGCTGGCTCCCAGGAATCATCGTCCGGGGTGAAACCTTTCCATCGAATAAGATACTGCAAAGAACCCAGACTATATCGGTAGTCCAGTATAGAGGAGACTTCATACTCCAAATCGGGCTGAGGATGAAGGAGAGGTAGCTGAGGAGCAACATGGGAAGCGCCAAAATTAGTACAAGGTTTGAGTAATGAGACATGAAAGGTTGGGTGAATACGGTAGTGATCTGTGAGTTGCAGAGTGACTGCGTTAGTATTAACGACTTTAACAATGAGAAAAGGACCAACATAGAGTTGGGTAAATTTGCGAGCAGGGGTGCATAACTTCAGGTGACGGGTGGACAGCCAGACCCTGTCCCCCACCTTGTACCGAGGGGCAGGTCTATGATAAAGATCATAGTAATGTTTATGTTGCCTTTGAGCTAGCAAGATGTTGTCACGGAGAAGTTGGAAGTTTTGTGTCAGGTTATTCACAATATCATCGGCCAAAGGACAAGAAGATTGAGCGTTGGGCAGGAGGTAGAAGTCTGGGTTGAACCCGTAGTTCGCAAAAAATGGAGAAGTTTTGGTAGAAGGATTCATTGAATTATTATTAGCAAATTCTGCAGTGGCCAAGTAGTTGATCCATTTATCTTGTTGTTGGGAACAGTACGTTCTCAAATACTGTTCTAAACACTGGTTAGTTCTTTCGCATTGACCATTCGTTTGCGGATGATATGAAGTAGTAAGTTTTCTGTCAATGTCCAATCTGGAACAAAGTGATGTCCAAAATCTAGAGGTGAACTGACTACCTCTATCAGTGAGGATAGAAGATGGCAATCCATGTAATTTGACAATGTTGTTCAAAAATACTTCTGCTGTCTGGGATGTCGTGGGGAGAGCCATAAAGGAAGGAAATGAGACATCTTAGTGAATAAATCGATTACGACTAAAATGGTGGTGTAGGATGATGATAGGTAAGTCTACAATAAAATCCATGGCTAAATCCTTCCAAGGCCGATTAGGTACTGGTAGGGACATAAGCAGCCCGTACCGTCTTTGTCTGTCCTTTTTTGATTGGATACATAGATAACAGTTCTTGATGTAAGATTTGACAGTCTCAAACATCTTTGGCCACCAAAATGACCTTTTGAGAAGGTTTATGGTAATGTGTACTCCGGGATGTCCGCTTAGCGTGGAATCATGTGAAATTCGAAGAATGGTATCTTGCATAGCAGGAGGTATGTACAACAAGTTTCCAAAATAGAATAAGACATCCTGCTGTTTTCTTAATTTGTAAGCCTGAGGTAACGAGTCCTGTTCTTGTGCTACTCGAATAGTATGGAGTAAGTTAGTAGTGAGGGAAATAAAATGCTCTGGGGGAATAACAGTGGTGAATAGCTTAGGATGGATAGGAAGTGTATCCTTTCTTGACAAGGCATCAGCCTTCAAGTTCTTAGAGCCAGGACAGTATACTATATGATTGTGGAACCTAGAGAAATATTGACTCCATCTGACTTGTCTGGCAGACAAAGTACGATTAGTTTGGAGGTATTCTAGGTTTTTGTGGTCGGTGTATTAGAATAGGTAAAGTAGTGCCCTCAAGCAAATGCCTCCAGTGTTCTAGTGAGCACTTGATTGATAGCAATTCCTTTTCTTCAACTGGGTAGTTAACTCAGAAGGAGATAAGGAATGGGGAAAAAAAGCTACAGGATCTACAGGCTGAGTTAAAGATTTTTGTTGGGATAGAATGGCACCAATGGCAAAAGCTGAGGAGTCTACCTCCAGAATGTATTGGCAGATGGGGTCAGGGAACTGCAATATGGGTGCTGTTGTAAATGCCTTTTTGAGATAATCAAAGGAAAGTTGGGCATCATTTGTCCATTTATATGCAGTATTTTTACCTGTAAGCCTAGTTAATGGTTTAACAATGGCTTAGAAGTTTTTGATGAACTTACGGTAAAAATTTGAAAACCCCAAGAAACTCTGAAGTTCCTTTTTGTTGGTTGGCTGGGGCCAATTAATGATAGTGGATACTTTGATGTCTTCCATGTGAATGCCTTGTGGTGTAATTCGGTATCCAAGAAATGATATCTCTTGGGAATGGAAAGTGCATTTTTCAGGTTTGGCGTAAAGATGATGGGATCTTAATCTGGAGAGTACAGTACTAACATGTTGTATATGATCTTGCAGAGTATCTGAATAGATGAGAATATAATCTAAATATATGATGAGGCAAACATCTAATAAATCACGAAAAATTACGTTGATAAAATTCTGAAAAGTAGCAGGGGCATCGCAGAGCCCGAATGGCATCACAGTGTATTCATACAGTCCGTACCTTGTACGAAATGCAGTGAGCCATTTGTCACCACTTCTAATACGTATGAGATTATAGGCGCCCCTAAGATCTAATTTAGTGTATATGGTGGCTGTAGTCAGGCATTCAATTAGTTCGGGGATCAAGGGCAGAGGGTAACGGTTCTTTATGGTGAGTTTATTTAATTGTCTGTAGTCCACAATGGGACGTATGGAATTATCCTTATTTCGGACAAAAAATATACCTGCTCCCGCAGGAGAAGTGGACGGTCTTATAAACCCTTTTTTAAGGTTTTCATCCAGATATTCCTTGAGATAGATTAATTCAGGCTGTGAGAGTGGGTATATGTGACCTTAAGGGATGGAGGAACCGGGCAATAAATCTATGGGACAATCAAATTCCCTATGTGGAGGTAAAGATTCTGCATCTTTTTTGTCAAATACATCTAGGAATTGTGTGTATTCGTTTGGAATGACTATCTTGAGCAACGGTTTGTGTGTAACTTCCTGTACAGCAGAAAGAGTTGTGAAATAGGAGTGTTTACAGTGTGAAGAATTGAACTGTATATGTGAAGTATTCCAATCTATAGTGGGTTGATGGAGTTTCAGCCATTTTAACCCTAAAATTACAGGGAAAAGTGGAGATGGAATAATATTGAAAGTAAGTAATTCAGCATGTCCTGATTCAGTAGTAACTAGTATGGGGGTAGTATGATGTGTAATTGGTCCATTGGAAACATGGGTGCCATCAAACACACAAAGTAAAAAAAAAACAAAAAAAACTTTTTTGATAACAGGAATTTTATTTAAACAAACAATCTCAGAATTAATAAAGTTTCCTGAGGCTCGCAAATCAATAATGGCCTTTAAGCTTGTCTGATGCTGATCCCACTGTAGGGAAAGAGGGAGTTCGCAATAAGTATTAGTATGATTCGAAGTGGGTATTATATTAGGTAGTCTGTTAGGCTTACCTTTTTTATTCCTGGCAAGGTTGGACAATCCTTAACCTTGTGAGCCTTGGAGACACAAGACATAGGTTGTTTGCCCTTCTTCTAAATTTTTCTTGAGGAGGGGGCCACTAATGAAGACAATCTCTATAGCTTCTTCAGTAACCTTAGGTGGCGGATACATTTTTGGAGTATTTCTTATAGGAGGGGGTTCGAGGGAGAAACTCTCCTTTTTGCGTTCTCGCTCGGAGACGTTGATCTATGTTTATGGCTAAGGCCATTTGGGCATCCAGTGACTCAGGTATATCAGTCCTACAGAGCTCGTCCTTCAGGGCCTCCGATAGTCCTAAACGGAATTGATTCCTAAGCAAGATGTTATTCCACTCAGTATCCTTTGATAATCTCTTAAACTTTGCAATATAGTCTTCTACAGGCCTTTTTCCCTGCCTCAGAGCTCTCATTTGGTTTTCTGAGGTGAGCTGTTTGCATGGATCATCATAAAGTAGTGTCATAGCATGGAAAAAGGCCTGTAGGGAATCTAAGATGGGATCATTCTGTTCATAGTAACTGTTAGCCCAAATTCTAGGTTCTGCTCTCAGGAAGGAGGTAACATTAAGAACTTTTTGTCATTCTGTGCTATAAGTCTTGGGTCTCATACGGCTAGATTTAGAGTTTTGTCGGTAACGACCCGAAAATCTAACGCCGGCTTTTTTCTGGCCGCACCATAAAAATAACTCTGGTATTGAGAGTCCACATAAAGGCTGCGTTAGGCTCCAAAAAAGGAGCATAGAGCATATTTAACGCAGCTTCAACTCTCGATACCAGAGTTGCTTACGGACGCGGCCAGCCTCAAAAACGTGCTCGTGCACGATTCCCCCATAGAAAACAATGGAGCTGTTTGAGCTGAAAAAAAACCTAACACCTGCAAAAAAGCCGCGTTCAGCTCCTAACGCATACCCTAACATGTACCCCGAGTCTAAACACCCCTAGCCTTACACTTATTAACCCCTAATCTGCCGCCCCCGCTATCACTGACCCCTGCATATTATTTTTAACCCCTAATCTGCCGCTCCGTAAACCGCTGCTACTTACATTATCCTTATGTACCCCTAATCTGCTGCCCCTAACACCGCCGACCCCTATATTATATTTATTAACCCCTAATCTGCCCCCCTCAATGTCGCATCCACCAGCCTACACTTATTAACCCCGAATCTGCCGACCGGACCTGAGCGCTACTATAATAAAGTTATTAACCCCTAATCCGCCTCACTAACTCTATAATAAATAGTATTAACCCCTAATCTGCCCTCCCTAACATCGCCGACACCTAACTTCAATTATTAACCCCTAATCTGCCGACTGGAGCTCACCGCTATTCTAATAAATGTATTAACCCCTAAAGCTAAGTCTAACCCTAACACTAACACCCCCCTAAGTTAAATATAATTTACATCTAACGAAATTAATTATCTCTTATTAAATAAATTATTCCTATGTAAAGCTAAATATTTACCTGTAAAATAAATCCTAATATAGCTACAATATAAATTATAATTATATTATAGCTATTTTAGGATTAATATTTATTTTACAGGTAACTTTGTAATTATTTTAACCAGGTACAATAGCTATTAAATAGTTAAGAACTATTTAATAGTTACCTAGTTAAAATAATTACAAAATTACCTGTAAAATAAATCCTAACCTAAGTTACAATTAAACCTAACACTACACTATCATTAAATTAATTAAATACAATACCTACAAATAACTACAATGAAATAAACTAACTAAAGTACAAAAAATAAAAAAGAACTAAGTTACAAAAAATAAAAAAATATTTACAAACATAAGGAAAATCTTACAACAATTTTAAACTAATTACACCTACTCTAAGCCCCCTAATAAAATAACAAAGCCCCCCAAAATAAAAAAATGCCCTAACCTATTCTAAATTACTAAAGTTCAAAGCTCTTTTACCTTACCAGCCCTGAACAGGGCCCTTTGCGGGGCATGCCCCAAGAAGTTCAGCTCTTTTGCCTGTAAAAAAAAACATACAATACCCCCCCAACATTACAACCCACCACCCACATACCCCTAATCTAACCCAAACCCCCCTTAAATAAACCTAACACTAAGCCCCTGAAGATCATCCTACCTTGTTTTCACCTCACCGGGTATCACCGATCCGTCCTGGCTCCGATATCTTCATCCAACCCAAGCGGGGGCTAGACATCCACTGAAGAAGTCCAGAAGAGGGTCCAAAGTCTTCATCCTATCCGGGAAGAAGAGTAGATCCGGACCGGCAACCATCATCTTCCAAGCGGCATCTTCTATCTTCATCCGATGAGGACCGGCTCCATCCTGAAGACCTCCACCGCGGACCCATCTTCATCCGGCGACGTCCAACTGAAGGATGACGGTTCCTTTAAGGGACGTCATCCAAGATGGCGTCCCTCGAATTCCGATTGGCTGATAGTATTCTATCAGCCAATCGGAATTAAGGTAGGAATATTCTGATTGGCTGATGGAATCAGCCAATCAGAATCAAGTTCAATCCGATTGGCTGATCCAATCAGCCAATCAGATTGAGCTCGCATTCTATTGGCTGTTCCGATCAGCCAATAGAATGCGAGCTCAATCTGATTGGCTGATTGGATCAGCCAATCGGATTGATCTTGATTCTGATCTGAGCTTTGAACTTTAGTAATTTAGAATAGGGTAGGGCATTTTTTATTTTGGGGGGCTTTGTTATTTTATTAGGGGGCTTAGAGTAGGTGTAATTAGTTTAAAATTGTTGTAAGATTTTCCTTATGTTTGTAAATATTTTTTTATTTTTTGTAACTTAGTTCTTTTTTATTTTTTGTACTTTAGTTAGTTTATTTCATTGTAGTTATTTGTAGGTATTGTATTTAATTTATTTATTGATAGTGTAGTGTTAGGTTTAATTGTAGGTAATTGTAGGTATTGTATTTAATTAATTTATTGATAGTGTAGTGTTAGGTTTAATTGTAACTTAGGTTAGGATTTATTTTACAGGTAAATTTGTAATTATTTTAACTATTTTAGCTATTAAATAGTTCTTAACTATTTAATAGCTATTGTACCTGGTTAAAATAAATACAAAGTTAGCTGTAAAATAAATATTAATCCTAAAATAGCTATAATATAATTATAATTTATGTTGTAGCTATATTAGGATTTATTTTACAGGTAAGTATTTAGCTTTAAATAGGAATAATTTATTTAATAAGAGTGAATTAATTTTGTTAGATTAAAATTATATTTAACTTAGGGGGGTGTTAGTGTTAGGGTTAGACTTAGCTTTAGGGGTTAATACATTTATTAGAATAGCGGCGAGATTCGGTCGGCAGATTAGGGGTTAATAATTGAAGTTAGGTGTCGGCGATGTTAGGGAGGGCAGGTTAGGGGTTAATAAATATAATATAGGAGTCGGCGGTGTTAGGGGCAGCAGATTAGGGGTACATAGTTATAATGTAGCTGGCGGCTCTTTGCGGTCGGCAGATTAGGGGTTAATTATTGTAGGTAGGTGGCGGCAACGTTGTGGGGGGCAGGTTAGGGGTAATAAATATAATATAGGGGTCGGCAATGTTAGGGCAGCAGATTAGGGGTGCATAGGGATAATGTAGCTGGCGGCGGCGTGTGGACGGCAGATTAGGGGTTAATAAGTGTAGGTAGCTGGCGGCGACGTTGTGGGAGGCAGGTTAGGGGTTAATAAATATAATATAGGGGTCGGCGGTGTTAGGGGCAGCAGATTAGGGGTACATAAGGATAACGTAGGTGGCGGTCGGCAGATTAGGGGTTAAAAAATGTAATCGAGTTGCGGCAATGTGGGGGACCTCGGTTTAGGGGTACATAGGTAGTTTATGGGTGTTAGTGTACTTTAGAGTACAGTAGTTAAGAGCTTTATAAACCGGCGTTAGCCCAGAAAGCTCTTAACTACTGACTTTTTTCCTGCGGCTGGAGTTTTGTCGTTAGATTTCTAACGCTCACTTCAGACACGACTCTAAATACCGGAGTTAGAAAAATCCCATTGAAAAGATAGGATACGCAATTGACGTAAGGGGATCTGCGGTATGGAAAAGTCGCGGCTGAAAAGTGAGCGTTAGACCCTATTTTGAGTGACTCCAAATACCGGAGGTAGCCTAAAACCAGCGTTAGGAGCCTCTAACGCTGGTTTTCACGGCTACCGCCAAACTCTAACTCTAGGCCATAGTGAATAATAATGAACAGGCATTTATAAATTCCCTGAAACCACTCCTATCCCCAGAGAAAATATCAGGAAGAGATACTATTGGGTCTTGAACTTGATCAGGGCAGACATGTTTCGATGCAGCTGTACCTTTAATAATGTCTTTTAATGTCTGGTTCTCTAGTTGCAATTCTCTGAGTCCCTGAGAAAGGAGATCCACTCTCTGTGAGAGATTCACTACATGGTTTGACAGTTCTGCTTGATCCATCATATTTTTAGGCTTGTTAATATGTTATGGTATCTGGAAATGAATCAAATGTACAGAACCTGATGAATGGTGTTTATAATAGATTCAAATTGATCAATAATATAAGAAGGATTTGTAGCTACAGGCCTGCTCCACAGTATCTTATCTTCGCAGATACTGTGTGCATATGTAGCAATTTGCTATTTCAAACTGAGAAGTTAATCAAATAAACTGAGTACAATGAAACTACTTCCCAGAATGCCAAAGTAACAGCGAGATATAGGATCCGTTAAATAAACAAGGCAAAGAAACAAATTATACTAAGTATGATTAACAACTATTTACTGCGCAAATAAATACAAGGGAAATGTATATCCATCATCAGTAACGTAAATAAACAGGAGGACTAGTTGTGGATAATAAAGAAAACAGAGAAAATAAAAGTAGCGTGGTATATCAGCTTAGAGTTCCTGTTAGTTGCAGGAACGATTGTACCTGTATTGTTTGGGCCGTAGTCTAAGGAAGGCGTGAGTGGTCAGAGATGTTGGATCCCAGCTGGCAAAATAGAGCCGAGTTGGCGTCCGCAGTTGTAGCGTGGAATCCGTGGAACTATAATCGAAGTAAGGAAGGTTGCAGCACTGCGATGCAGGAAAGGCTTGCTTCCAATCTGAACTCCGGAAGTAAGGGAGTAACAGGTAAAAATTAACAAGCAATGTGGAAGTCAATAGCTGGGGCTTATAAAGGAGCTAGATCCCTCCTCCAATTAAAGGTGTATACACTGACTGACAGACAATACATGACACCTACAAAAAGAATGGAAAATGGCAGCTAGGATGAAGTACACATTGAGGATGGTTCAAAACAGGTTCCTTGGGGCAGGGCTGAATTCATGCAAATCTAGAAAAAAAGCCATTCCTCAATGAGAAGCAAAGAAGAGCCAGGCTGAGGCTTTCAAAGGACTTAAGGATTGGACCGTAGACAACTGGAGTAAGCCACAATGATTCACACCCAGTGTTAATGTTTGTGGAGGGTCAGTGATGATCTGGGGGTGCTTTAGCAAGGCTAGAATTGGCAGATTTATCTTTGTGAAGGACGCATGTACCATGCCATGTACAATATTATCCTGGAAGAAAAATTGCTTTCTTCTGCTCTGGCAGTATTCCCCAACTCTGAGAAGTGCTTTTTCCAGCAGGACAAATGCTCCTTGCCACACAGCCAAGTCAATCAAAGGTGTGGATGGAGGACCACCAGATCAAGACCCTTTCATGGCCAGCCTTATCTCCAGACCTGTACCCCATTATAAACCTTTGAAATGTGATCAAGAGGAAGATTGATGGTTACAAGCCATCAAACAAAGCTGAGCTGCTTGTATTTTTACGCCAGGAGTAGCGCAATGTGAAAGACTGTCAGAGAGCATGCTAAGACACATGAAAGCTTCATAACTGCTGTTTCCGGCAAGCCTGAAGGTTTTGCTGTTTCTGGCGAGCCTGAAGGTTTGTGCGAAAAAACAGGGCGAGATGGCCAGATTCAGGGCTTGTTAAATTGGCCCCTTTGAATCTAGCCCTAAATGATGCCTCCAATAAATATACACAGAAAAATGTCACAAACATTTGATAAGTTCTCAACGGCACTTTAAAGTGTAGACTTTTCATTTTTTACTGACCAAATTCATTAGATCCCCTGTTGTATTTATGTGATTGAAATATTCAGACTAATTAGACTTTTGCAACCTTTCCAGTCTGGTATACAAAACATTGTTGTCTTGCATCAAACTGTTCTGTGTTTACATTGGCTTTCTTGTTATCTCCAATTATCCATCACAAACATACTGTAGTCTGGGCTGCTGAGTGATAACAGTTGCATATGCATAATATTGGAGATCTAAACACAGATAGCCCCTCTGTCATTTCTGCTCAGATCATTCAATACAGTAAATAATAGTTATAATACAATATATAGTCATACAGTATATAAACTTCTCAGCAGAGATAAAAAGGGAAACAAATATGTGGCATTCTGCAAAATGTAATTTGAAGGTCACCATGTAGCCCTCACTTTAGCTTTTGACAAACTGCAATATACACTCAGTGGACTCTGTCCCATACTCTGGTATGTGTACACAACACATATTGGCATCTATATATTATTATTATTATTATTTTTTTTTTTTTTGGCATAAGGGGCATACAATTCAGAATATGCCCAGGCTATTTGACTCTTCTTGTCTCTCTAGATGGCACCTCTGGGAGGTGGTGAAAAGACAAATGATGTAAAGGTAAAAAAAAATACATATGTTTTGCTTATTGTTTAAACTGATTAAAATTCTATATAAAACTTTCATGAGTCAAATAGATCATTGTTTCTCAACCACGGTCCTCAAGGACCCCCAACAGGCCAGGTTTTCATTATAGCTGAACCAGTGCACAGGTGAAGTAATCAGCTGATCAGTAACCATGGTTACTAAACGTGCTCTCACACATAAGCTGATTATTTCACCTGTGCACTGGTTCAGTTATAATAAAAAAAAAAATGGTGTGTTGAGGGTTCTTGAGGACCGTGGTTGAAAAACAATAATATAGATCGTGCAATTAAATAAAAAAAAAAACAGTTTTCTATTATTAAATTTATTTAGTTTTTTTGGTAGCCTTTGTTAAAGAGAAAATCTATGTATGTTCAGGGGTGCACATTTGTCATGAGCAGTATATGACAGCAGTGTTTGTAACAAATAATAATGGCTGCTCAAGACACGCTTTTGATGAGCCTATGGGGCATATTTATCAAGCTTCGTACGGAAACAGAAGTTATGAAGCAACGGTCTAAAGATCGCTGCTCCATAACCTGTCCGCCTGCTCTGAGACGGTGGACAGAAATCAACAGCTAGCGGTCGATTGACCACGAATCTGCAGGGGGCAGTATTGCACCAGCAGTTCACAAGAACTGCTGGTGCAATGATAAATGCAGAGAGCGTCCGCTATATCAGATCATGTCCACTCACACCATCATAAATAGGCCCCTATTCTTCAACAAAGGAAAATTGAGTAATACACACATATAATAATAGATATATAATAGATAATGGATAGTAAATTCAGAAGATGTTTTTTTTAACTGTATATCCCTTTAATTAAATATTTTTTTTATTTTTTTTACTAGATCTTGGAGTGCCATAGTGAGTGACTTTTCAGAAAATATAGAGGCTCTTTTTCTTAACAGCCAGGTACTGAATGTTAAAGATGTGCACAGTTTGTATGAATTTAGTGTAAGTGGGCGTTCATTTCAGCCAAATATTGGATTTGGATTTGTTTCCATTATTACCAAAGACAACAGAAAATATATAAAATATATAAAATCTTACATTATAGAATAAAAAATGCAAAGAAAGCCAATAATTAACTCACAGAGTCACAGAAATCCCACAACAACACGTTCCAATATCTCAAGTCAAAGGGAAACTGAACCCAAATTTTTTCTTTCGTGATTCAGATAGAGCAGCAATTTTAAGCAACTTTCTAATTTACTACTATTATCAAATTTTCTTCATTCTCTTGGTATTTTTATTTGAAAAGCAAGAATGTAAGTTTAGTTGCCGGCCCATTTTGGGGAACAACTTGGGTTGTTCTTGCTGATTAGTGGATAAATTCACCCACCAATAAACAAGTGCTGTCCAGGGTACTGATCCAAAAATTGGCTGGCTCCTTAGCTTAGATGCCTTCTTTTTCAAATAAAGATAGCAAGAGAACAAAGACAAATTGATAATAGGAGAAAATTAGAAAGTTGCTTAAAATTGCATGCTCTAGCTGAATCACGAAAAAGAAAAAATTTGTGTTCATTGTCCCTTTAATGAAAATATTTGAGTTTCCCCTAGTCTCCCACCTCCCTATGCTATGTTAAGGATTGATTGGACAAGCCTGTATAACAAAATTCCAACATTTAGTGCCTTACTGGCTATCCCCAACATCAATCATTAGTAATACTATGGCACGATTGGACAGAAAACAATAGACACATGAATGGCTAAACGTCCTGCACATCAATACAAGCAAAGGAGCTGATTAGCAAAACAATATTCATTCTCCCCAACATTTCCTGAATTTTTTTTTGGAGTCAAACAGCATGAATGAACGAATAAATCAATTTGCTCAGCAATTATTCATTATTTGGGGTCAATTTATTAATGTGGGAGTGGACATGATATGAAGTAGCGTATCATGTTCGCTGCACATCGATAAATGCCGACAGCATACGCTGTCTGCAATAATTATTGCACCAGCAGTTTTTGTGAAATGCTGGTGCAATGCCGCCCCCTGCAGATTTGTGACCAATCGGCCGCTAGCAGGGGATGTCAATATTCGATTGGGTTGATTTCTGTCTGCCGCCTCAGAGCAGGTGTACAGGTTATGGAGCAGTGGTCTTAAGGTTCGCTGTAAAAAAAAAAAAATGGGCATCAAGCTCCGTACGGAACTTGATAAATTGACCCCTAAGTCTGTTACATGCTGTTTATGTATCAGACAAATTGGCATAAAGTCTAACAAATTTGTCTTCATCTAAAGCTGTATGCAGATCTCTAATATATAAATATCATAGTCATCTTTCTTTGCCATACAATGCCTAACAAACAATACAGCCACAGAGTAAATGGAACTCAAACTAAGAATCTTCACTACTTAAAGGGACAGTCTACTCCAGTGTTTTTATTGTTTAACCCCTTAATGACCACAGCACTTTTCCATTTTCTGTCCGTTTGGGACCAAGGCTATTTTTACATTTCTGCAGTGTTTGTGTTTAGCTGTAATTTTCTGCTTACTCATTTACTGTACCCACACATATTATATACCTTTTTTCTCGCCATTAAATGGACTTTCTAAAGATACCATTATTTTCATCATATCTTATCATTTACTATAAAAAGAATTATAAAATATGAGGAAAAAATGGAAAAAAACACACTTTTTCTAACTTTGACCCCCAAAATCTGTTACACATCTACAACCACCAAAAAACACCAATGCTAAATAGTTTCTAAATTGAGTTTAGAAATACCCAATGTTTACATGTTCTTTGCTTTTTTTATAAGTTATAGGGCCATAAATACAAGTAGCACTTTGCTATTTCCAAACCATTATTTTTCAAAATTAGCGCTAGTTACATTGGAACACTAATATCTTTCAGGAATCTCTGAATATCCATTGACATGTATATATTTTTTTTTAGTAGACATCCCAAAGTATTCATCTAGGCCCATTTTGGTATATTTCATGCCACCATTTGACCGCCAAATGCGATTAAATACAAAAAATCATTCACTTTTTTACTAATTTTTTCACAAACTTTTGGTTTCTCACTGAAATTATTTACAAACAGCTTGTGCAATTATGGCTTAAATGGTTGTAAATTCTTCTCTGGGATCCCCTTTGTTCAGAAATAGCAGACATATATGGCTTTGGCGTTGCTTTTTAGTAATTAGAAGGCTGCTAAATGCCACTGCGCACTAAACGTGTATTATGCCCAGCAGTGAAGGGGTTAATTAGGGAGCATGTAGGGAGCTTTTAGGTATAATTTAGCTTTAGTGTAGTGTAGTAGACAACCCCAAGTATTGATCTAGGCCAATTTTGGTATATTTCATGCCACCATTTCACCGCCAAATGCGATCAAATTAAAAAAAAACTTCTCACTGAAATTATTTACAAACAGCTTGTACAATTATGGCACAAATGGTTGTAAATGCTTCTCTGGGATCCCCTTTGTTCAGAAATAGCAGACATATATGGCTTTGGCGTTGCTTTTTGGTAACTAGAAGGCCGCCAAATGCTGCTGCATTTCACACGTGTATTATGGCTAGCAGTGAAGGGGTTAATTATGTAGCTTGTAGGGAGCTTGCAGGGTTAATTTTAGCTTTAGTGTAGAGCTCAGCCTCCCACCTGAAACATGAGACCCCCTGATCCCTGCCAAACAGCTCACTTCCCTCCCCCACAATTGTCCCTGCCATCTTAAGTACTGGCAGAAACTCTGCCAGTACTAAAATAAAAGCTATATTTGAGCTTTTTGTGTGTGTTTTTTTTAGCATATTTACATATGCTGCTGTGTAGGATCCCCCCTTAGCCCCCAACCTCACTGATCCCCCACTAAACAGCTCTCTAACCCTCCCCCTCTGCCTTAATGGGCGCCATCTTGGGTACTGGCAGTACCCAGTTTAGTAAAAAATGTGCCTTTTTTTAAAAAAAAAATCCCTTTTCTGTATTGTAGCTTTCCCCCCCCCAGACCAACCCCCCACCCCTTCCAGATCCCTTAGCTGTTTATTTAGAACTTTCAAAACTTTTTTTGTTGTTGCTTTTTACAGCTTTATTTTTCTGCAGTGTAGCGGTTCCCTCCTGCTCCCGCCCCGTGCACGCCGCCCCCCCCGTGCGTGCTCCCGTCTGTCCCGCCCCCCTCCATTCCACTCGGCACATCAATGGCCGCCCACCCGCCTCCCAGACTTGCTCCCACCCTCCAACGATATCGGCCACCGATGTCCGGTGCAGAGAGGGCCACAGAGTGGCTCTCTCTGCATCGGATGGCTAAGGGGGGTTATTGCAGGATGCCTCGATATCGAGGCATCACTGCAATAACCGGAAAGCAGCTGGAAGCGAGCAGGATCGCTTCCAGCTGCTTTCCAGACCAAGGACGTACGCCACACGTCCTCGGTCATTAACTGTATTTTTTTTGAGGACGTGTGGCGTACGTCCTTGGTCATTAAGGGGTTAAAAAGATAGATAATCCCTATATTACCCATTCCCCAGTTTTGCATAACCAACACAGTTATATTTATATACTTTTTACCTATGTGATTACCTTGTATCTATGCTTCTTCAAACTGCCCCCTTATTTCAGTTCTTTTGACTGACTTGCTTTTTAGCCAATCAGCACCCTCTCATAAGTAACTCCACGGGTGTGAGCACAATGTTATCTATATGGTTCACATGAATTAACACCCTCTAGCTGTGAAAAAAACTGTCAAATGCATTCAGATAAGAGGCGGCCTTTAAGGGCTTATAAATTAGCATATGAGCCTACCTAGGCAGCTTTCAACTAAGAATACCAAAAGAACTAAGCAAAATTGATGATCAAAGTAAATTGGAAAGTTGTTCAAAATTACATGACCTATCTGAATCATGAAAGTTTAATTTTGACTAGACTGTCCCTTTAATACATTCACACAAACAGCTAGGTTAACCACTGTAGGTTTAGCACGTTTATGATTGAGGCTGATATATGACTAAAAGAATGGATCTTCTTTTTAAGGATGAGGAAGGCATTATTTCCTCCATTGCTTTCCAGTACAGACATATCATCAAAATATTTTATATAAAGCTAAAAATATAATGCATTTGTTTAGGGTGTTATTTCAGTTGCTTTAAACCATTTTCACTCCTTGTTAGGGCAAAAAGCTCTATAGCCTAAGCTATTCTCGCTATCAGTGTTCTTTTTTAATAATGGCATCACATCTTATGCTAGATGCCGCCGGCGCCATCCAAAGTGCAGGTGTAACCTTTAAGAACTAGTTCTGTATACAAAATATACCCTTGAAATAAATAGCTATAAAATCTACTAATCTTTCAAATCCATATCACCTTTTGTTTCTCTCTCTTCCACAGATAATTTTAACTTCCAATATTTGCACGTAAACATACAATTTAAATGAATCATATTCCCTGAGTGTCATAATTTTACACTTAATTTTCTTTAATACTTATTTAAAGCCAGATTTACAAGTGGAGCGGTATTTAATGCTCCCGCATGTGCACTAACTCTTCTACAATTACGTTTTTGCGTGTGTCAGGAAGCACTCGTATTACAAGTTGTAAGTAAAAAGTTTTCGCTCATGGGTTAACCTGATCGCGCCAAAAGCCAAAGTTAGAATATTGCAACAGCGCTAACGTATACCCATAGAAGTCAATGAAACAAAAAAAAGTGGAAAAATATCTAATACTCGCTCGCAAACCCGATCACATATTCTCAAGTGAGCTAACTCAGTATTAAAATATTAATATTTCACATTCTAATGTTCTTCACATAGACGAATATGGTCTATTTATTCATAAATACGTATATCCACATATATCTGATGGTATTTTGGTACTAAATCAATATCTATCTATCTATCTATCTATCTATCTATCTATCTATCTATCTATCTATATATATATATATATATATATATATCTATATATATATATATATATATATAAAATATACTTACAAATGGGGAGAGGAAAATACAATATATCATAAATTAAAATTTGTGTATTCTGCATACCATGAAAAAACAAATTTAAACATTATAAACAAGAAAGAAAATAGAGAATACGTATACTCTCATAGAAAAACAGGGATTTCAGCACTCAATTATATTCTCAAAAAAGGTATAACACCAGTTCAATTTAAAAATACATATTTTATTTGGCTATGTCCACACACGTACAGACTCTGCAGGCAAAATCTCCAAGAGGCAGTGCCCTAGCCACAAGAAAAATTAAATTACATAATGACAAGAAAACATGTGTATTATATATAAAGTAGATAACAAACAAGATTAAAAAGCATGGCCATCTTATAACCAATAGGTGGAGATATGTGCAGAATTATTAACCAACGCTAAATGCAACACATCTTCCAGAGGGCAGCCCTGTACTCCGCCAGGAATCTGCTACTTTGGAATATAAATGAGGATCTATGCAAGTGCGTTACTACAGAAATATTTATAATAAGAAAAGTCAATGGCAACACCTCTACCAGAGGGTGACCAACAAAAAGCCACTGAAAACTATCACCTTGGGATAAAACCTAAGGATTTATGCCAAAGAATAGAGGAACATATTAATAAGTAATTGCATATACACTGTGTGCAGAATTATTAGGTAAATGAGTATTTTGAACACATCATCCTCTTTATGCATGTTGTCTTACTCCAAGCTGTATAGTCTTGAAAGTCTACTACCAATTAAGCATATTAGGTGATGTGCATCTCTGTAATGAGAAGGGGTGTGGTCTAATGACATCAACACCCTATATCAGGTGTGCATAATTATTAGGCAACTTCCTTTCCTTTGGCAAAATGGGTCAAAAGAAGGACTTGACAGGCTCAGAAAAGTCAAAAATAGTGAGATATCTTGCAGAGGGATGCAGCACTCTTAAAATTGCAAAGCTTCAAGCGTTTCATTCAAAATAGTCAACAGGGTCGCAAGAAGCGTGTGGAAAAACCAAGGTGCAAAATAACTGCCCATGAACTGAGAAAAGTCAAGCGTGCAGCTGCCAAGATGCCACTTGCCACCAGTTTGGCCATATTTCAGAGCTGCAACATCACTGGAGTGCCCAAAAGCACAAGGTGTGCAATACTCAGAGACATGGCCAAGGTAAGAAAGGCTGAAAGACGACCACCACTGAACAAGACACACAAGCTGAAACGTCAAGACTGGGCCAAGAAATATCTCAAGACTGATTTTTCTAAGGTTTTATGGACTGATGAAATGAGAGTGAGTCTTGATGGGCCAGATGGATGGGCCCGTGGCTGGATTGGTAAAGGGCAGAGAGCTCCAGTCCGACTCAGACGCCAGCAAGGTGGAGGTGGAGTACTGGTTTGGGCTGGTATCATCAAAGATAAGCTTGTGGGGCTTTTTCGGGTTGAGGATGGAGTCAAGCTCAACTCCCAGTCCTACTGCCAGTTTCTGGAAGACACCTTCTTCAAGCAGTGGTACAGGAAGAAGTCTGCATCCTTCAAGAAAAACATGATTTTCATGCAGGACAATGCTCCATCACACGCGTCCAAATACTCCACAGCGTGGCTGGCAAGAAAGGGTATAAAAGAAGAAAATCTAATGACATGGCCTCCTTGTTCACCTGATCTGAACCCCATTGAGAACCTGTGGTCCATCATCAAATGTGAGATTTACAAGGAGGGAAAACAGTACACCTCTCTGAACAGTATCTGGGAGGCTGTGGTTGCTGCTGCACGCAATGTTGATGGTGAACAGATCAAAACACTGACAGAATCCATGGATGGCAGGCTTTTGAGTGTCCTTGCAAAGAAAGGTGGCTATATTGGTCACTGATTTGTTTTTGTTTTGTTTTTGAATGTCAGAAATGTATATTTGTGAATGTTGAGATGTTATATTGGTTTCACTGGTAAAAATAAATAATTGAAATGGGTATATATTTGTTTTTTGTTAAGTTGCCTAATAATTATGCACAGTAATAGTCACCTGCACACACAGATATCCCCCTAAAATAGCTATAACTAAAAACAAACTAAAAACTATTTCCAAAACTATTCAGCTTTGATATTAATGAGTTTTTTGGGTTCATTGAGAACATGGTTGTTGTTCAATAATAAAATTAATCCTCAAAAATACAACTTGCCTAATAATTCTGCACTCCCTGTATGTGCAGTGTGTAAACAATAATGTTAGCTGGATGAAGAACACCAAATCTAGAGGATTGCACCACCCATCCGGTGGTTCCGGCTACCATAGATAATAATTAGGATCTATGTTCATCCATAGCAAGCATATGGTGAAGGTGCATAGTCATATTCACACAAAGTATAAAAAGCGGTGAGAATGAAGGCATATAGTGTAAAATGTCAATAATACAAATACTCAAAATATGCTGTAACAATCACTGAGTTCACATAGAGCAAGGTAATGTGCTGTTGTAATTACAAGTCCAGCAACAGTCAGCACTTAAACGCAAATGTGGTACATATATTATTTGCACCACCAAAGGAAACACTCATATTACAAGTTGTAAGTAAAAAGTTTTCGCTCATGGGTTAACCTGAGCACACAAAAAGCCAAAGTTAGAATATTGCAACAGCGCTAATGTATTGGATCAGCCAATCGGATTGAACTTGATTCTGATTGGCTGATTCCATCAGCCAATCAGAATATTCCTAACTTAATTCCGATTGGCTGATAGAATCCTATCAGCCAATCGGAATTCAAGGGACGCCATCTTGGATGACGTCATTTAAAGGAACCGTCATTCGTCGTTCAGTCGTCGGCCAGGATGGATGTTCCGCGGTGGAGGTCTTCAGGATGCTGCCGCTTCTCTCCGGATGGATGCCGCTTGGATGAAGACTTCAATCGGATGAAAGACCTCTTCTGCCTAGCTTGGATGAAGACTTCAGCCAGATCATGGACCTCTTCAGCCCCCCGCTTGGGCTTGGATCAGGACATCGGAGGAGCTCTTCTGGACCGATCGGTGAACCTGGTATGGTGAAGACAAGGTAGGATGATCTTCAGGGGCTTAGTGTTAGGTTTATTTAAGGGGGGTTTGGGTTAGATTAGGGGTATGTGGGTTGTAATGTTGGGGGGCTTGGGTATTGTATGTTTTTTTTTACAGGCAAAAGAGCTGTATTTCTTGGGGCATGCCCCGCAAAGGCTGGTAAGGTAAAAGAGCTTTGAACTTTAGTAATTTCGAATAGGGTAGGGCATTTTTTTATTTTGGGGGGCTTTGTTATTTTATTAGGGGGCTTAGAGTAGGTGTAATTAGTTTAAAATTGTTGTAATATTTTTCTTATGTTTGTAAATATTTTTTTATTTTTTGTAACTTAGTTCTTTTTTATTTTTTGTACTTTAGCTAGTTTATTTAATTGTATTTATTTGTAGCAATTGTATTTAATTAATTTATTGATAGTGTAGTGTTAGGTTAATTGTAGGTAATTGTAGGTATTTTATTTAATTTATTTATTGATAGTGTAGTGTTAGGTTTATTTGTAACTTAGGTTAGGATTTCTTTTACAGGTAAATTTGTAATTATTTTAACTATTTTAGCTATTAAATAGTTCTTAACTATTTAATAGCTATTGTACCTGGTTAAAATAAATACAAAGTTACCTGTAAAATAAATATAAATCCTAAAATAGCTATAATATAATTATAATTTATATTGTAGCTATATTAGGGTTTATTTTACAGGTAAGTATTTAGCTTTAAATAGGAATAATTTATTTAATAAGAGTTAATTAATTTCGTTAGATTTAAATTATATTTAACTTAGGGGGGTGTTAGTATTAGGGTTAGACTTAGCTTTAGGGGTTAATACATTTATTAGAATAGCGGCGAGATTCGGTCGGCAGATTAGGGGTTAATAATTGAAGTTAGGTGTCTGCGATGTTAGGGAGGGCAGATTAGGGGTTAATACTATTTATGATAGGGTTAGTGAGGCGGATTAGGGGTTAATAACTTTATTATAGTAGCGCTCAGGTCCGGTCGGCAGATTAGGGGTTAATAAGTGTAGGCAGGTGGAGGCGACGTTGAGGGGGGCAGATTAGGGGTTAATAAATATAATATAGGGGTCGGCGGTATTAGGGGCAGCAGATTAGGGGTACATAAGTATAACGTAGGTGGCGGTCGGCAGATTAGGGGTTAAAACATTTTTTTCGAGTGTCGGCGATGTGGGGGGACCTCGGTTTAGGGGTACATAGGTAGTTTATGGGTGTTAGTGTACTTTACGTTAGCCCAGAAAGCTCTTAACTACTGACTTTTTTTCTGCGGCTGGAGTTTTTTCGTTAGATGTCTAACGCTCACTTCAGAAACGACTCTAAATACCGGAGTTAGAAAAATCCCATTGAAAAGATAGGATACGCAATTTACATAAGGGGATCTGCGGTATGGAAAAGTCGCGGCTGAAAAGTGAGCGTTTGACCCTATTTTGAGTGACTCCAAATACCGGCGGTAGCCTAAAACCAGTGTTAGGAGCCTCTAACGCTGGTTTTCACGGCTACCGCCAAACTCTAAATCTAGGCCTTAGACTTTAAAGGCCGCCTCTAATCTAAATGCATTTTGACAGTTTTTCACCACTAGAGGGCATTAGTTCATGTGTTTCATATAGATAACATTGAGCTCATGCACGTGAATTTACTGAGAAGTGAGCACTGATTGGCTAAAATGCTAGTCTGTCAAAAGAATTAAAATAAGGGGGCATTCTGCAGAGGTTTAGATACAAGGTAAAACGTGTATTATTATAACTATTGGTTATGCAAAACTGGGGAATGGATAATTAAGGGATTATCTATCTTTTAAAACAACAAAAATTCTGGTTTTGACTATCCCTTTAAAATTATGAAAGAATTAGGGAAATACTTTTTTCTCTATTGTTCTTGCATAAACAAGATTATAAAAACATAACTTAGTAACTTTATATCACAAGATTTTGAACAACTGAAGCAAATAATACTCTCATATGAATAACTTGTTAGATATGTCTCTCTGCAAAATAGTATGAAGACTGGCAGAGTAATTTTGGAGGCAATATTGTCTAAAAATCCTTATATTGTCATACAGGAAATATGTCAAATCTCAAATCATTATAACTTAAACAGTACTAAATCAATGCGCTTCATTTTTTTTCTAGCTTTGTAGATATATAATAATATAATTTACTGAGCCATTCAATATATATATATTTGTCTCTGAGCCCTTATACAGGGGCTGCAGCCATAATATAAATGACTAATAACTGCTTTTAAAAAGTTCTTTACAATAGGTTATTGCAACAATAGCTTTTCTGTGTCAACATAATTGGTGTATCAATGAAGAATTTAGTTTAGTTCACATTGCCTAAAGCACATCTCCCTGCCACATTCACCAGTTGAACTACATTAGGCAAACAAGACATTTGCATTTCAAAACCAATCTCCCCACCAGCCAAAACAGTGAAAGAATAACACAACCAATCTGACAAAAGGACTGAATCCTCAATCTAGAAAAGTTCACAATTGCTTTGTGATCTCACTTGGCTGAAAAAAAGCAATACAGGTCCGCAAAGGATTGCTGGTGCTTTAGTTTGCAAACATTGATAATGCCACAATATAAAAAGATTTTACAAAATGGTAATTTTCCTTATACTTAAAGGGATATGAAACCCATTTTTTTTTATTTCAGAATTCAGATAGAGCATGTAATTTTAAACAATTTTCTAATTTACTTCTATTATCAATTTTCTTCGTTCTTTTGGTATTTTTTGTTGAAAAGCAATTATGCTAATATGGCAGCAATTTTGCAGGAATGTTTTCCATTTACAAGAGCACTAGAGGGCAGCACTATTTCCTGTCATGTAATGCTCCAGATGTTACCTAGGTTGGTATCTGTTTAACACACTCACATGTGTATTATTGTTGCACAATTGCTTGTATAAAATGTATTTTTAACTCCAGCAAAGTGAGTAACACATAGTTCAAATAAGCTCCAGAGTAGCAGTGCACTTCTCGGAGATAATGACAAACGTGTATAGTCACCAACCACCAGACAGCTCACACTGGTGTAGGATATGTACATATTATTGTTCAACAAAGGATACAAAGTAAATTTGAAGATTGAAGTGAATTTAAAACGTGTCTTACACTTGTATGCTTTATCTGAATCATGCAAGGTTACTTTTTACGTTCCAGTCCTTTTAAGTACATTGCTACAATTTACAAGCATTTGGGTGCAGAAACATAGTCTATGCAAAAACAACAATGTTGCAAATTCTATGCTGATTTACTGTATTTTTCCTAATTTATTCAGTTATGTACTAAGCCCAATTTTTTTCTTTCATGATTCAGATATAGGGGTCCATTTATCATTGTGCGGATGGACATTATCCGCTATAGCGAACTATGTCTGCCGCACATCGATAAATGCTGACAGCATACACTCTCTGCATTTATCATTGCTGCCCCCTGCGGATTCGGGTGTCAATCAGTCCGATCGTACATGCTCGGGTGGATTGCTATACGCCACCTCAGAGGCGGCGTATGAGTTAAGGATCAACGGTCTTAAGACTGCTGCTTCTTAATTCCTGTTTCCGGCGAGCCTGGAGGCTCGTGCAGAAACAAGGGGAACAGGGGCCATTTGGCCCTTGTTAAATAGACCCCAAAGCATGCAATTTTAAGTAATTTTCTAATTTACTCCTTTTATCAATTTTTCTTTGTACTCTTGCTATCTTTATTTGAAAAAGAAGGCATCTAAGCTAAGGAGCCAGACCCTTTTTGGTTCAGAACATTGGACAGCACATGTTTATTGGTGCTGTTCAATCAGCAAGCACAACCCAGGCTGTGAACCAAAAATGGGCCAGCTTCTAAACTTACATTCTTGCTTTTCAAATAAGAATAGCAAGAGAATGAAGACAAATTGATAATAGGAGTAAATTAGAAAGTTGCTTAACATTGATGCTCTATCTGAATTATGAAAGAACAAATTTGGGTTCAGTGTCCCTTTAAGAATGAGTAAACGGTTCATCAACAAATTATAGGCCAGATTATAAGTGGAGCACAAAATATTGCTTTTGTTAAATCGATATTTGCACTCCACTTTGTAATACCAGTGCAGTGCAGTGTTGATTTAAGACTTGCCAATCCTACTCACCTGTATTTGACATCCCAACATTACCTATAAAACCTAACCAATTTCCTCACTCTTTGCTTGGATATTGTGCAAGCTACAGCTCATTTCTATTGTGCTGTCATTTCTTTCAGGATTGCTGTTTTACCTTTGTGATTTATTAATCTTTCATTAAGCTACAATAAGGACTTTGTTCTTTCTTTCCCTATAGTGGGGAAGCTTTTGTTTTTCACTTTCAGTGTGCAAGATGTCAACAAATAAGCAGTTTCTTTGCAGCAGCCAGTCTCCTACTCACAAGTTACATCTATACCTTTGCAGCAGCCAGTCTCCTACTCACAAGTTACATCTATACCTTTGCAGCAGCCAGTCTCCTACTCACAAGTTACATCTATACCTTTGCAGCAGCCAGTCTCCTACTCACAAGTTACACCTATATATTTCCAGCAGCAAGTCTCCTACTCACAAGTTACACCTATATCTTTGCAGCAGCCAGTCTCCTACTCAAATGTTACACCTATATCTTTGCAGCAGCCAGTCTCCTACTCACAAGTTACACCTATACCTTTGCAGCAGCCAGTCTCCTACTCACAAGTTACACCTATATCTTTGCAGCAGTCAGTCTCCTACTCACAATATACACCTATATCTTTGCAGCAGCCAGTCTCCTACTCACATGTTACACCTATATCTTTGCAGCAGCCATTCTCCTACTCACAAGTTACACCTATATCTTTGCAGCAGCCATTCTCCTACTCACAAGTTACACCTATATCTTTGCAGCAGCCATTCTCCTACTCACAAGTTACACCTATATCTTTGCAGCAGCCAGTCTCCTACTCACAAGTTACACCTATATCTTTGCAGCAGCCAGTCTCCTACTCACAAGTTACACCTATATCTTTGCAGCAGCCAGTCTCCTACTCACAAGTTACACCTATATATTTGCAGCAGCCATTCTCCTACTCACAAGTTACACCTATATCTTTGCAGCAGCCAGTCTCCTACTCACAAGTTACACCTATATATTTGCAGCAGCCAGTCTCCTACTCACAAGTTACACCTATATCTTTGCAGCAGCCAGTCTCCTACTCACAAGTTAAACCTATATCTTTGAATACTTAGAAACACCAGCGAGTCAAACTATGCGCTTAATTTAAAAAGTCAAAGCTTTATTTCAAAATATAAAACATGCTTAAAATCCAAAGATTTCAATCACAGCTCATCCCTTAAGCTGTCTTACGCGTTTCGGCCCCCCTGGCCTTATTCATAGACAACCTATATCTTTGCAGCAGCCAGTCTCCTACTCACAAGTTACACCTATATCTTTGCAGCAGCCAGTCTCCTACTCACAAGTTACACCTATATCTTTGCAAGCAGGCTCCTGCTCACAAGTTACACCTATATTTTTGCAGCAGTCAGTCTCCTACTCACAAGTTACACCTATATATTTGCAAGCAGGCTCCTACTCACAAGTTACACCTATATCTTTGCAGCAGCTAGTCTCCTACTCACAAGTTACACCTATATATTTGCAGCAGCCAGTCTCCTACTCACAAGTTACACCTATATCTTTGCAGCAGCCAGTCTCCTACTCACAAGTTACACCTATATCTTTGCAGCAGCCAGTCTTTGCAAGCAGGCTCCTACTCACAAGTTACACCTATATCTTTGCAAGCAGGCTCCTACTCACAAGTTACACCTATATCTTTGCAGCAGCCAGTCTCCTACTCACAAGTTACACCTATATCTTTGCAGCAGCCAGTCTCCTACTCACAAGTTACACCTATATCTTTGCAGCAGCCAGTCTCCTACTCACAAGTTACACCTATATCTTTGCAGCAGCCAGTCTCCTACTCACAAGTTACACCTATATCTTTGCAAGCATTCTCTCTAACCTGCCACAGCTGCATCTGTGCTTGGATGATAATCTGCAGTTCTCTCTCTCTCTCTCTCTCTCTCTCTCTCTCTCTCTCTCTCTCTCTCCCAGCTACAACAAGTAAATTACCAGTCACTATTAATTTGATTCAGTTTATTTCCAATAACAGTCTATGATTAATTCCTAGCATTTAGCCTGACTGACTAATAACTCTGGGTGTCATATTTTGTAATGAAAAGGATTTATAAAATTATATGACTTTATTAACAGCAATGTTAAAGCCATATCTATAACCAGTTGGATTTAGTTCTTTCATTAATTGCTAACAAATTCTGCAATATAATAATTATTGTGAAGCTATACACTTAAATTATGTGCTTAGCAAGACTGCAAATGTGGTTCACAGATTCCTTCTTAAAGGGAAACAGAGTTGTTACAACTGGTATTAAAGGTGAGGCACATTGCGGATGCGACTTTGCTTTCACATTGCACTGAAGCGCACTTCCATGGGCTCCAATGGGAGCCTTATTCTCATGCCGAGAGACAGGGCATGAGAAATATCTCAGCAAATGGGGTATGTTGTGCAGTGATGGGCAGCAAATGTTAATATATATGTATATTCACATATTAACACTTAAATATAGATGCAGGCTCAACATTTCCAATCCTAAGATATTAGCCAGTCTAAAATGTTGCTTGCCACTTGATCCGACCCACTACTTGCTTACACCACGCCCACTACCCCACCCCCTCTTTGCACATATGTTTAGCCATTGCAAAACACTGTATTGTGCAGTAATGTTTAATACTGTTTATATTTTATACCATAACAAATTAAATAATGCTACACACAGTAATACATTAATCAAAATAAGTGCATACCAGTTTGCAACATCAACTAGAGGTTCTGGGGAAGACAACAGCTGGATAGAAAAAATGTGATGGAAGGTCATATCAGACCTGGAGATTTTTTTTTTTTATAATTTTTATCCCTTCCTTTTCTCTCAACTCTCTCAACTCTCTCCACTCCCTCCTCTCTTAAATCTCCCTTTTACCCTCTCCCTTCTATCTAAGGCCATATCTTCTCTTTACGCCCTTTCTTTACTCTCATATCTCTTCACTCTTTTATTTTCTCCACTCTCTCCTAATTCTATTTTCTTCTCCACTTTCACTTTTCTTTTCCAATTTCTCTGCCTCTGCCCCAATTTACCCTCTAACAGTCTAAGCACTAATGGGGTCCCTATAGCCCTACCGGAATAACACATCCTTGCCTTTTCATGGATATTTAATATGCCTTCAAATTATATTTTTCACAAATAGCCCAAATTGTGTGTTTGTCAGTGCTGCAATAGGAGTGTACATTTTTCAAATACAATAACTAACTTTGGACAGTGAGTGAATGTTTTTGCAAATTAGTTATGTTAAGTTAAATCATTTTTTCGGATCCGTTCGTTTTTTGTTTTTCTTCAATCTTTATTCATATGCATTATTTTTTTCGGAAGTTTAGAATAGAATAATGCATATGAATAAAGAATGGATCCGAAAAAAAAAAGCATCCAAAAAAAAGATTTAACTAACTAATATGCTGGTGATTGCCGAAACAAAATTATCTAAAACCACCGCCACCCTCACTGCCAACACTACATAAAGCTATTAACCCCTAAACTGCCATACCCCCACATCGCCAACACTACCTAAACCTATTAACCCCTAAACTGCCGTCCCCCATATCGCCGACATTAAAGAAACCAATTAACCCCTAAAACGCTGTTCCCTGACATCGCCAACACTAACTAAACCTATTAAACCCTAAACCGCAGTTCATAACACTAACTAAACCTATTAACCCCTAAACCGCAGTTCCCGACATCGCCGACACTAACTAAACCTATTAACCCGTAAACCACAGTTCCCCGACATCACCGACACTAACTACACCTATAATTCCCTAAACCGCCACCCCCCATATCGCAACAGCCTAGATTAAACTATAATAACCCCTAAACTGCCGTCCCCCCACATCGCAACAACCTAAATTAAACTATATTAACCCCTAACACCCCCTAACTTTAACATAATTAAAATAGACCTAAATTAAAGTTACAGTTATTAACTAACTACCTATTTATAAATAAATAAAACTTACCTGTGAAATAAAAATAAAACCTAAGCTAGCTACTATATAACTATTTACTAACTACCTAGTTAAAATAAATACAAACTTACCTGTGAAATAAAACCTAAGCTTAAACTAATAAAACCTAACATTACTAAAAATAAAAAACCTAACATTACTAAAAATAAAAAAACCTAAGAATAACAAACAAAATTATTCAAAAATAAAAATTATTCCTATTCTGCCTTTTGTAGGGTATTGCCCTAAAGTTAACAGCTCTTTTGCAAAAAAATAAAAAACACCCCCCCAAACATTAAACCCCCACCCCCTAAACCCAAAAAATAAAAAATAAATCTAATCTACCCATTCTCCCGAAAAGGGTATTTGTATAGGCATTGCCCTTAAATCGGTATTCAGCTCTTTTTCAGTCCATTTAAAAAAAAAAAAAAGCCTAATCTAAAAATCTCATTACAAAAAATAACAAACAAAACAATAAAAATTATTCCTATTCTAATACCCCGTTTAAAAAAAAAACACCCCAAAATAAAAAAAACCCTAATCTATAATAAACTACCAATGGCTCATCAAAGGGCCTTTTGTAACCCATTGGCCCAAAGTTAACAGCTCTTTTGCTAAAAAAAAAACGAATTAAAAAAAAAATAATCTACCTATTGCCCTGAAAAGGGCATTTGTATGGGCATTTCGGCCCATTAAAATAAAAAACCCTAATCTAAAAAAAAACCCTCCCCAAATAAACAAAAAAAACTAACACTAACCCGAAAATCGGTACTCACAGTTGCGGAAGTCTGGTGAAAGATCTTCATCCCAGCGGCGAAGCATCTTCATCCAGGTCGGCTCCATCTTTACCCATCGCGGGACCTGCATCTTATTCATCCCTGCGTAGTGGACGATGCGCGGAGGTCTAGACTGAGGTCCATTGGTCCGACGTGGAGGTTCTCTTCATGTGATCGTCCACCACACACTGATGATTCAATGCAAGGTGCCCCTTTTATATTAGGGTACAGTTACATTCCTATTTGCTGAAAAATTTAAATCAGACAATAGGAATTAGAGCTGCTTAAATCCTATTGGCTGATTTGAACAGCCAATAGGATTTAAGCAGCTCTCATTCCAATTGGCTGATTTAAATCAGCCAATACATATATACACATATAAAAACATATGTGTATATATATATATATATATATATACACATTAAAGGGATATTCCAGCCAAAATCGAAAACCACATGGGTGCATTTCGGTATTGAACAGAAGCAATTTTGTAATACAGGGAGTGCAGAATTATTAGGCAAATTAGTATTTTGACCACATCATCCTCTTTATGCATGTTGTCTTACTCCAAGCTGTATAGGCTCGAAAGCCTACTACCAATTAAGCATATTAGGTGATGTGCATCTCTGTAATGAGAAGGGGTGTGGTCTAATGACATCAACACCCTATATCAGGTGTGCATAATTATTAGGCAACTTCCTTTCCTTTGGCAAAATGGGTCAAAAGAAGGACTTGACAGGCTCAGAAAAGTCAAAATAGCGAGATATCTTGCAGAGGGATGCAGCACTCTTAAAATTGCAAAGCTTCTGAAGCGTGATCATCGAACAATCAAGCGTTTCATTCAAAATAGTCAACAGAGTCGCAAGAAGCGTGTGGAAAAACCAAGGCGCAAAATAACTGCCCATGAACTGAGAAAAGTCAAGCGTGCAGCTGCCAAGATGCCACTTGCCACCAGTTTGGCCATATTTCAGAGCTGCAACATCACTGGAGTGCCCAAAAGCACAAGGTGTGCAATACTCAGAGACATGGCCAAGGTAAGAAAGGCTGAAAGACGACCACCACTGAACAAGACACACAAGCTGAAACGTCAAGACTGGGCCAAGAAATATCTCAAGACTGATTTTTCTAAGGTTTTATGGACTGATGAAATGAGAGTGAGTCTTGATGGGCCAGATGGATGGGCCCGTGGCTGGATTGGTAAAGGGCAGAGAGCTCCAGTCCGACTCAGACGCCAGCAAGGTGGAGGTGGAGTACTGGTTTGGGCTGGTATCATCAAAGATGAGCTTGTGGGGCCTTTTCGGGTTGAGGATGGAGTCAAGCTCAACTCCCAGTCCTACTGCCAGTTTCTGGAAGACACCTTCTTCAAGCAGTGGTACAGGAAGAAGTCTGCATCCTTCAAGAAAAACATGATTTTCATGCAGGACAATGCTCCATCACACGCGTCCAAGTACTCCACAGCGTGGCTGGCAAGAAAGGGTATAAAAGAAGAAAATCTAATGACATGGCCTCCTTGTTCACCTGATCTGAACCCCATTGAGAACCTGTGGTCCATCATCAAATGTGAGATTTACAAGGAGGGAAAACAGTACACCTCTCTGAACAGTGTCTGGGAGGCTGTGGTTGCTGCTGCACGCAATGTTGATGGTGAACAGATCAAAACACTGACAGAATCCATGGATGGCAGGCTTTTGAGTGTCCTTGCAAAGAAAGGTGGCTATATTGGTCACTGATTTGTTTTTGTTTTGTTTTTGAATGTCAGAAATGTATATTTGTGAATGTTGAGATGTTATATTGGTTTCACTGGTAAAAATAAATAATTGAAATGGGTATATATTTGTTTTTTGTTAAGTTGCCTAATAATTATGCACAGTAATAGTCACCTGCACACACAGATATCCCCCTAAAATAGCTATAACTAAAAACAAACTAAAAACTACTTCCAAAACTATTCAGCTTTGATATTAATGAGTTTTTTGGGTTCATTGAGAACATGGTTGTTGTTCAATAATAAAATGAATCCTCAAAAATACAACTTGCCTAATAATTCTGCACTCCCTGTATACATGTATTAGCAAAAATGCTTCCAATAAAAGCTATAGCTGTTTCAAAAGTGTATTTAAGTATGCACCGTGCACCAGCATTTTAAACACAGCACTTGCTCAGAGAGCCTAAGGTGCTTGTACCATTTGGTAATAACTCAATTTGTTAATTGCTGACATGATATAAGCCCCACTGATGATCTGAGCAGCTACATTATTTAAAATTTGAGTGCAGTGACAATATTTAGCTTTGCTTCAGATGCACGTGCAGAGAAAAATGTTAACACTAAAACAGTAATAACTTTTACTAGAAGCATTTTTGCTAATACAAGTATATTCCAAATATGTTTCTATTCAAAGATGTAATTAATCTATGTGCATTTAAGTTTTGACTTTATACAGCGCTTCACTTTACAGTGCTTCGCTAATACAGCGCTTTGTGGAGCTGAAGTTCAACCTCCAAGGATTTTGAAACAGTGCTGTAATCATCATGAGATTGCTAGAAAAGTGACTGGCGCCATTTTGTTATGCGCAGTTCACTCTGTTTACAGCATTACAGTGCAATCTGTGTCTCAGTGCTATAGTCTGGCAAATTGTACTACAGTAATTGTCACTATTTTACAGGTACAGTATTTATCGAATCCTAATTGAATACTGTGCTGTGCTAGTGTTAAACTAAACGTAGCACTATTGCACCCCTAATATATGTTAGTTCAAACATGTTTTCAAGTTTTTAAACACACTGGCAAGTTAAAATATAGCTAAAACTGCCTTGTTTCACTTTAAGGTGGTTTTCACTTTACAGCGGAGCTCCGGTCCCTAACCCGCTGTATGAGCGGGGTATACCTGTATGTATCTCTATGTTAAAGCCTTTTTCCTACCTTTTTTCCCTCATATCTTTAAACCCTTAACTTTTTTTGTGCAATATCTTTTTGTATTATTAGACTGTGTTTTTATGAGTACTTTGTAATGTATTTTTTATGTGTTTAGTGACATTTTTTTGTTTCGTGAAAAGTTAATCACAGCTCTGAGGACGAAGCAATCCTTCTAGCGTAAATCATGATTGTGTTCAAATGATCACAATTACTTTCAGCTTGTAATAGGAGTGAAAAACCCGACGAGTGCAAAAACCCTCGATAAACTTCTTATCTCTTGCACATAACTGTTAACAAGCCACTATATGTTCTATTTGAATCATGAAAGAAAGAATTTGGGGTTTATGTCCTTTTAACTTTATTTAAAGGGACACTAAACCCAAATTTTTTCTTTCGTGATTCAGATAGAGCATGCGATTTTAAGCAACTTTCTAATTTACTTTTCTTCATTCACTTGCTATCTTTATTTGAAAAAGAAGGCATCTAAGCTTCTTTTTTAGTTCAGAACTCTGGACAGCACTTTTTATTGGTGAATGAATTTATCCACCAATCAGCAAGAACAACCCAGGTTGTTCATCAAAAATAAGCCGGCATCTAAACTTACATTATTGCATGTTAAATAAAGATACCAAGAGAATGAAGAAAATTTGATAATAGGAGTAAAGTAGAAAGTTGCTTAAAATTGCATGCTCTATCTGAATCACGAAATATTTTTTTGGGTTCAGTGTCCCTTTAAGTAAAAGCTACTTCTCTGCTGGTCTGAAAATGTCCCTCATAGGAAATAAAGTTCAAATTGGTGTTCTGTTCTTAATCAATTAAATACTTTTTTCTTAAATTCTTTTTTCCTGAGATAGTAGTTGTAATTATTACTACAACTAATATTATTTGTCTTTATTTCTTCTTTATGAAATGTGGCAAACTGAATGGTTTAAGGCAAATTTTAGGTTTGTCTTTCCACTGTCTAATTTAATTCTCTCCCATTGAAACAAACATAGATAGGACCCAATGAAAATCTGAATAAAGGAATCGTGTTCAAATGCAAATAGGTAATCAATCAATGTACATGCAGACATTTCAGTGTGATAAAGAACAATGGTAGGTGCGTAAGATCATGAAGGAACCTACAATTTAGATGTCTGAACTACAGCATTCTTAATCATGCTCTGACATTAATGGAAAAGCTGGATTAGAAAGATATTTGTGGCTGTAACAAAAGGCAGACAAAGTAAAATTCAGGATAAAAAAAAGAAGAAAATGATTCTACCACTAATTATCAGACTAAGATTTCTTATATAATCTGCAACATAATGTTCATAACATTAAAAATAAAGTTATTTCTGCTAATTCAATCAAGCAGGTACCGGAAGATGAATTGGCTGCCCATAAAAAAAATGCAGAGGTAAGTCTGTGCTTCAGTTGTGGGTATAAATTTAGTAATTCTCTGCTATACCATCTGGTTGCCTTCTTAAGGTTCAGTACCTTTACAATTCATATATAAATACAGCAAAGAAATAATTCACAGTATGTTGCACAAATTGATTTTTTTTTCCAAGCTTTAATGCTGTATTTTGATTTTTTTCTTATCTAAAAAACAGATATTGCGGTTTGTATATGATTCAGATAAAAAGTTTGCTTTTGTATTCTAGGTTTTAAGATCTAGAAAAGGTCATTTGTTAAAAAATACTAAGTTTTATGAGAATATAAAAATATATGGGTTAATAAAAAAAACAATTGACAGATTAACTAGAAAATAAAAAGTGCATGTGTAATAATAATAAATGACAATAATAATGTGACAATAGAACAAAATTCTGCTTATAAACAGCGCATTAAATGATATAATTTGACTGATAAATTTGTGTGACAATATAATTGGATATATCACTGTAACAAAATAAAGGACATCTTTAGAATGTTAGTCTAATTGTGTATTTTGCTATTTTGTGAGCATTTGGACTTCCCACCTGAAGCACGTTTATACTTTTCCAAAAAAGAAAACACATAGGGGCCTATTTATCAAGCTTTGTATGGAGCTTAATGCCCAGTGTCTAAAGACCACTGCTCCATAACCCGTGGCCTGCTTTGAGGAGGCGGACAGACATCGCCGGAAATCAACCCGATCCAATACGATCGGGTTTATTGACACCCCCTGCTAGCGGCCGATCTGCAGGGGGCGGTATTGCACCAGCAGTTCACAAGAACTGCTGGTGCAATGATAAATGTAGACAGCGTATGCTGTCGGAATTTATCGATGTGCGGCGGACATGATCCGCAATATTGGATCATGTCGCCGCTCACACCTTCTTAAATATGCCCCATACAGTATATAGTGGAAAGTTTTCTAAGCTGGCAATACATCCCTTGGGGTGCAGGTTTGCTCTTGTGCGATTACAAATTGCTAGTTATGAAACTGTGGGCACGCGGCTTCCTAAAACTTCCACTACATAGGAGAGACGTTATATCATCCTACACTGATTTGTATGGGGTGATTGGCGTGTGTAATGATAAATATAGGCCAGCTGTGGACATGGTGCAATATGGTTGATCTTAAAGGGACACTTATTTTATAATTCAGGTAGAGAATACAATTTAAAACAACATTTCATATTAGTTCTATTATCTAATTTGCTTCATTCTTTAGATATTCTTTGCTGAAGAAATAGCAATGCACATGGGTGAGCCAATCACAAGAGGCATCTATGTGCAACCACCGATCAACAGCTAATAAGCCTATATAGATATGCTTTTCAGCAAAGGATATCAATAGAATGAAGCAAAATAGATAATATAAATACATTAGAAAATTGTTTAAATTGTGTTTCATGTCACTTTAAAGAGCTTGTGAATAAGATACAAGCAATTGGTTGATCACATATTATGGAACTATTTAAAGCCTTATGTTAATGGCATGACTGACCTAAAGCAATCAACAAACAGACTGAAAATATTAAACAGGAAATCATAGCATTCAAATTTTATTAAAATTCATATAATCCAATTAGATTTAAAAATAGACTATGGATTCACAAGTCACTATGTGTATCTCAGGTACCAATGCCTATAACAGGAGAGCAATGGATACGATCAAGACTTTGGCTCCCAGTAATCTACGCTAGTTACTCAAGCGCTGCTATTTCCAGTGATGTATTTCCTCTAAAGTTGTATACAGTGGCCTCTATTTATCAAGCCGTCAACTGTGCTGCATTCGCCGACAACAATACGCTTGCCTGACATTGCCTAACATCGCTGCCGCGGACTTGAACACGCTCTCCATATTTATCAAAAAAGCTGTCAAATAGCCGCGCACCAAGTACGGGCCGATGAGCAGCGGACTGTTGTTAACTAACAATCATCGATCTCGCTGCTATTCGGCTTTTTCACAGCTTTATTTGTATACTGTCACTAAACACAGCCACTATACTAAACTGTTTAACCCCTATCCCACCGCTCCCCAACCCCGCCGCAACTAAATAAAGAAATTAACCCCTATTCCGCCGCTCCCGGAGCTCACCACCACTTACATTATGTTATTAACCCCTAATCTGCTGCCCCTACACCGCCGCCACCAACATTATGTTTTTAACCCCTATCCCGCCGCTCACGGAGCCCACAGCAACTAAATAAAGTTATTAACACCTAAACTGCCAGCCCCCAACATCGCCATAAACTAAATTAACCTATTAACCCCTAAACCTAACAACCCGCTGACTTTATATTAAATATTAACTCATCCCTATCTTATAATACATTTAAACTTACCTTTAAAATTATATTCAACTAATAATTAACCTACCCTATTATATTACAATTACATTAAACTATATTAAATTAACCCCTTAACGACACGAGTCGTACAGGGTACGTCGCACACAACCTGGTCTTTAAAGACCAGCGACGTACCCTGTACGACTTTCGGGATTAAAGCGATTGGAAGCGATCCTGATCGCTTCCAGCTGCTTTACAGTTATTGCAGTGATGCCTCGATATCGAGGCATCCTGCAATAAGATTTTTCCCCCATCCGATGCAGAGAGACCTACTCTGTGGCCCTCTCTGCACCGGCATCGATGGCCGCAATCGTTGGTGGGTGGGAGCCGACATGGGAGGCAGGTGGGTGGCCATCGATGGAACATTGAAGAGAGAGGGGGCGGGGTTGTCGGGAGCGCGCACGGGCAGCATCACGTGTGCATGGGGAGCGGCAGGCGTGTGCACGGGGAGGGAGCGGGTGGGAACCGCTATACTACAGAAAAAAGTGGGAGACAGGGGGGATCAGCAGAAAATGTTAATTGTAAGGGATCTGGGAGGGGGTGGTGGTTTGTCTATGGGGGGGGGGAAGCTACACTACAGAAAAAAATAAAAAAATATTAAAAAAAGGCATTTTTTTCTAAACTGGGTACTGGCAGACAGCTGCCAGTACCCAAGATGGCTCCCAGTAAGGTAGAGGGGGAGGGTTAGAGAGCTGTTTGGGGGAGATCAGGGAGGTTGGGGGCTAAGGGGGGATCCTACACAGCAGCATATGTAAATATGCTATGCAATTTTATTTTATTTAAAAAAATATACCTTTTATTTTAGTACTGGCAGACTTTCTGCCAGTACTTAAGATGGCAGGGACAATTGTGGGATGGGGGAGGGAAGAGAGCTGTTTGGGAGGGATCCTGGGGTGTGATGTGTCAGGTGGGAGGCTGATCTCTATGCTAAAGCTAAAATTAACCTTGCAAGCTCCCTACAAGCTACCTAATTAACCCCTGCACTGCTGGGCATAATACATGTGTAGCGGCCTTATAATTACCAAAAAGCAACGCCAAAGCCATATATGTCTGCTATTTCTAAACAAAGGGTATCCCAGAGAAGCATTTACAACCATTTATGCCATAATTGCACAAGTTGTTTGTAAATAATTTCAGTGAGAAACCTAAAATTGTGAAATATTTTAAGTTTTTTTTAATTTGATCGCATTTAGCAGTGAAATGGTAGCATGAAATATACCAAGATGGGCCTAGATCAATAATTGGGGTTGTTTACTACACTAAAGATAAAATTAACCCTAGACGCTCGCTACATCCTCCCTAATTAACCCCTTCACTGCTGGGCATAATACACGTGTGATGCGCAATGGCATTTAGCAGCCTTCTAATTATCAAAAAGCAATGACAAAGCCATATAAGTCTGCTATTTCAGAACAAAGGGGATCCCAGAGAAGTATTTACAACAATTGTTTGTAAATAATTTCTGTGAGAAACCTAAAGTTTGTGAAAAAATTTGTGAAAAGTGAACTTTTTTTTTTTATTTGATCGCATTTGGCGGTGAAATGGTGGCATGAAATATAACAAAATGGGCCTAGATCAATACTTTGGGATGTCTTCTAAAAAAAATATATACATGTCAAGGGATATTCAGGTATTCCTGACAGATATCAGGGTTCCAATGTAACTAGCGCTCATTTTGAAAAAAAGTGGTTTTGAAATAGCAAAGTGCTACTTGTATTTATTGCCCTATAACTTGCAAAAAAAGCAAAGAACATGTAAACATTGGGTATTTCTAAACTCAAGACAAAATTTAGAAACTATTTAGCATGGTTGTTTTTTGGTGGTTGTAGATGTGTAACAGAGTTTGGGGGTCAAATTTAGAAAAAGTATGTTTTTCCATTTTTCCTCATATTTTATAATATTTTTAATAGTAAGTTATAAGATATGATGAAAATAATGGTATCTTTAGAAAGTACATTTAGTGGTGAGAAAAACGATATATAATATGTGGGGGTACAGTAAATGAGTAAGAGGAAAATTACAGCTAAACACAAACACCGCAGAAATGTAAAAATAGCCCTGGTCCTTAAAGGGACACTCAATCAAAATGAAACTTTCATTATTCAGATAGAGCATGCCATTTTAAACAACTTTCCCATTTACTTCCATTAACAAAATGTGTACAGTCTTTTTATATTTAAACTTTTTGAGTCACCAGCTCCTACTGAGCATGTGCAAAAATAAGTGTGTATGCATTTGTGATTGGCTGATGGCTGTCACATGGTACAGGGGGAGTGGAAAAAGACATTTAAACTTTTAAAATTATCAGAAAAAAAATCTACTACATATTTAAAGTTAAGACTAAGTGCTATTGCATTGTCTTGTTATCTTGCATTTGTTGATTATGCAATCTACTGTGTTGACTGGTCCTTTAAGGGAAAGAAATTGAAAAATGGCCTTGGTCCTTAAGGGGTTAATAATTAACCTACCCTAACTATTATACTACAATTACATTAAACTATATTAAATTAATAATTAATCTACCCTAACTATTAGACTAAATTACATTAAACTACAAATTAAATTAACTATATTATATATTTAAACACATAACCCTATTTAAATAATTGAAATCTACACTAAAAAAATACTAAGTTACAAAAAACTAACAACTAAGTTACAAAAAATAACAAACACTAAGTTACACAAAAATATAAACACTAAGTTACAAAAAAATAAAAAAGAAATGATCAAAGATTTAAACTAATTTCACCTAATCTAAGGGCCCTATGAAAATAAAAAAGCCTCCCAAAATAAAAAACTTTAACCTACAATAAACTACAAATTATTTCTTATTCGAGGGGTGTGTAACTTAGTGTTAGTTATTTTTGTAACTTAGTTGTTAGTTTTTTGTAACTTAGTCATTTTTTAGTGTAGATTTAAATTATTTGAGTAGGGTTAGGTGTTTAAATATAAAATGTAGTTAATTTAATTTGTAGTTTAATGTAATTTTAGTATAAAAGTTAGGGTAGATTAATTATTCATTTAATATAGTTTAATGTAATTGTAGTATAAAAGTTAGGGTAGATTAATTATTAGTTTAATATAGTTTAATTTAAATCTAAAGGTAAGTTTAAATTTATTATAAGATAGGGATGAGTTAATATTTCATATAAAGTTAGCGGCTTGTTAGGTTTAGGGGTTAATAGTTTAATTTAGTTTATGGTGATGTGGGGGGCTGGAGATTTAGGGGTTAATAGGTTTAGTAAGTGCTAGTGATGTGGGAGGCCAGGGGTTTACGGGTAAATACATTTATTTAGTTGCGGTGGGGTCCGGGAGCGGCGGGATAGGGGTTAATAACTTTATGTAGGTTATTATGTAGGTATGTTAATAAGTATAATGTAGGTGGTGGCGGTGTCGGGGCAGCAGAAACTGGAGTTAAGAAGTAGCTGTTTTAAGACCGCTGCTCCTTAACTCATCCATTACCTCTGAGGCAGCGCACAGCAATCCACCAAATCGCATACGGTCGGGTTGATTGACACCCCCTGCTAACGGCCGATTGGCCCCGAATGTGCAGGGGCTGCATTGCACCAGGATTTTTGCATTTTTTGATTGCGCAGCCATAATAAGTTGTTCAAAAAACATATTTAACGCAAGCATTTACCACGTAAACCCTTGTTAACCCGCATATCGCACATGACCAAGTTGCAATTTTGCATGCACATACATGTATTCCCCCATAGAGATCAAAGGAGAAAAAATGTGTGGGGGGGGGACTAACACCCGCGATTGCGAAATTGCCATCGCATTTTCAGATTCCCCATAGTCAATAGAGAAAAAAAAGTGGTGCAAAAAGACCCTACCATAAGTTCCTAGTCTAATAACCCCTAATCCGCCACCCCGCCACATTGCAAACACTAAGTAAAACTATTAACACCTAAACCGCCATCTCCCATATCGCAAAGACTACGTAAAACTGTTAAACCCTAAAATGCCATACCCCACAATGCAAAGTATTAAACTAATAACTAAACCCCCTAACCTAACACCCACTAAAATTAAAACTACCTTAAAAAAAACTTAGAAAATAAAAACCTAAGCTTAAACTAAAAAAAAATAACTACTTTAAAAACAAAAAATTACAAAAAGAAAACCTACATTACAAAAAAACACTAACACATTACAAGAATAAAAAAACCCTACCATTACAAAAAAAAATTACAAAAAATAACAAACAAAATTATCCAAAATAAAAAAATATTCCTATTCTAATACTCCAAAAATAAAAAAATACCCACCCCAAAATAAAAATAAACCCTAATCTACAAATGAACTACCAATAGCCCTTAAAAGTGTCTTTTGTAGGGCATTGCCCTAAAGTTAACAGCTCTTTTGCATAAAAAGTAAAACAATTACCCTCTAACATTACAACCCCCCAACCCCCAAAATAAAAAAAACTAACTAAAAAACCCTTATATCCCTTATATCCCCAAAGGGCATTTAGATGGGAATTGCCCTTCAAAGGGCATTTAGCGGTTTTGCTGCCAATTAAAAATAAAAAAATTGGTACTCACCAATGATGAAGGGTGGCGCTCCATCTAAATCCGTTCTATCTTCATCCATTGCAGGACCATCTTCTTTAATCTTCATCCCGGCCACGTTCCACTTTCTATCTTCATCCCGGTGGTGGCGGTGAAGGCGGTGAGGTCATCGGCGATGGCGTCAGTGACGTTGGTCCTCATCTTCAGCCAGACGACATGGATGTCCTCTTCATGCAGTCTCCAGCCGCACACTGAAGATTGAATTCAAGGTACCCCTTTTATATTAACATTTCCAAATAATGCACCGTTTATTGCATCAGCATTACAAGGCTACCAATACATAGCAACGTTAAACAGTAGCAAATCAATTATGTTTATTATGCTCTATTTAGCTAAAATACAAAACCAGAGGGTATAGTAAGTAAAACTCCAACGGCATTGAGTGACTTTATTGAACGCAATGAAATAAAAGTTTTATTGACTAGACTTTAAATTTATATTTTTATAGTGGTTTCGTCGACCTGCCAGTTTCCTTGGCCGAGACGCTACTCCCCGGTCTGGATACTTTTGATGCACTTCATCGGTGGGGCCTGGAGGGCGGAAGTCACCGCAGCGGCTATAGGCCGGCTAGCCATTGTCCAATAGCTCCAGACGCCAAGCTGCAGAACAACGCCTGTAAAACAAAGTGTATAGGCACACACAAGCTTATTGACGGTGATAAGCTTTAATCTCAAGATTATTTGGCCCAGGACACCAAGCTACACTCCGGTGGTGGAGGTGAGGGCGCTGCTGGGGAGTCTAGATTGCTGCTGCCGGAAAACACACAGATTAATTGGTGAGCAGAGCTGGGAGTTCAGCTGTGAAAGTCCCTGTGATGCACAGGGTGAAAGTGAGACAAGCTGCTTGTGCTCAGTTAAAACTGCAGGGAAGACCCCAGTAAGCTTGAACTATCTATTGTCCCCTGGGTTTAAAGGGGTAATTGCTATGACTAACAGGAACAGTTCTTGTGCCCAGTATTAAGACCAGCATAAAAGTTGTTTAAATTTTATATCTTGGATATACTTTCCCCCTCCCTAAAGTAAAAACCGTACAATAGGTGAGGGAGGCTTGCGATAGTAAGAGGAAGCTCCAAGTCCTTTAACAACCCCTCAATTGCAATAGGAGAGGGGAAATTAAAGATAAAGTTAAGCTGACTGAAGAGACATCTGGTCTGAAAGAGGACTGGGAACTATAAACCATGAGTGTGTCATATCTCCCCGCATTGAGACAAGTAAAAGAACTCAGTTATTACTGAGCCATTACCTGTAAGGTACTGTGTGTGGTGGATAACTAATAATATAATAGTAATACATGTGTATATAGTTATAGGAGTACTGTTCAACGGTTGCTGAAAATCGAAGAATTAATTTCTCAAAGAGTTAACAATGGCTAGGATGGGATTGACAGACAAAGAGTAATCTATTATAGCTTTTTGCAGAGATTAATTCTGTTATTCATATTAGTGGTAATGAGAAAAGTTCTGACACTATGAAAGGTGTTTGAAGCTCTAGACCTTAAAATGGTCTGATTGATTGTAGTGTGCCTGATATTATTACACTAATTTTTTTTCTTAAAGGGACAGTCTAGGCCAAAATAAACTTTCATGATTCAGGTAGAGCATGTGAATTTAAACAATTTTCCAATTTACTTTTATCACCAATTTTGCTTTGTTCTCTTGGTATTCTTAGTTGAAAACTTAACCTAGGAGTTTCATATGCTAATTTCTTAGACCTTTAAGGCCACCTCTTTTCAGAATGCATTTTAACAGTTTTTCACCACTAGAGGGTGTTAGTTCATGTATTTCATATAGATAACACTGTGCTTGTGCACGTGAAGTTATCTGGGAGCAGGCACTGATTGGCTAAACTGCAAGTCTGTCAAAAGAACTGAAATAAAGGGACAGTTTGCAGAGGCTTAGATGCAAGATAATCACAGAGGTTAAAAGTATATTATTATAACTGTGTTGGTTATGCAAAACTGGGGAATGGGTAATAAAGGGATTATCTTTTAAAACAATAACAATTCTGGTGTAGATTGTCCCTTTAAGTATACCACCTGTGGCAAGAACAGCCAAGACAATAAATATATTATTGCGATAACTTAGTCTACCAGGCTCTAGTTAACGGTAGATATTATATCTTTATGAAAAGTATCTGCATATCCAAGTATAAAATGATATATAAATGATTGTAGTGAGCTGGACATCACTATACTCATTTTTACCACAGGTAAATTGCCGGTTGTAAGAATAGGTAAGCAAATAGGGTACTGTTGTAACAATTTAGCCTATGAGGTCTCACTAAATTACAGATATTGTATTTTAGGTGCTTGCACATCAATATTTATATAATTAGAAAGTGTATAAATAACTACAACTGAAAACATACTGTATTGTATTAGTTACCTATCTAATGTAAGAGAATTTTGGTTATAAGATAATAGTGGCCATTCCAGGTGGTGTAATCTGCTGTCAATGTTTACTGAAAACTGAAGAAATGTTGAGAAGCTCGGTTATTACAGAGTTGTCTGCTCTTATATATCTTATAGGTGCCTAAATGATTGCCATAAGTTGGATATCACTAGATTTATGTACACCATAGGTAAACTGCCTGTTGTAAGAATGGGTAAGATAACAAGTGTATTGTTGTAACATTTCAGCCTACAAGGTCACAGTGAGTTGTAGATATTGTATTTCGATGAAAGGGCTTGCATATCATACGTTTTACCATGAGAAGTTGTGAAAATAGCTATAACTGAAAATATATCGTATTATATTAGTTACCCATCTAACCAGGAGAGATAGCCATAGTCACTTGTAAGAGAGCCTTTTATAGAGGACCTCCATCTTTTTCTTTTTTCTTGATTTTCCTTTTCTCCTCACTATCACCCTTACCTCTTTTTCACCACTTCTTTTTTCTGTTTTCTGCTCCTTACTCTGTCTAGGGCCCACAAGTCATTGTACCTACTTTTGTTTCTATCTAAAACTGTCTTCTGTTTTTGTTGTGTTGAATGGATAAATTTATGACACTAACCACTAGCAAATCACCAGCTATGCCCCCTAAATCTAAAGAGAAAAAATCGCTTAAAAATGTTCATACTAGTTTAAGTGTACATGAAGAATTACCTCCAGCTTCTATGGAGAACAAACAGTTACTAAAGCAGATGTCTGAGCTATGTACACCACAGTTTGAAGGGATTAAGAATGAGCTTTCTAATCTCACTTTGGAAGTCAGACAGTTTGCAAGCAGGCTAGATGAAGCAGAACTTAGAATTTCAAATTTAGAAGACCAAGTGAATAATAATGATATAACTGTTAGTGCACATGAAGGGAAAATAGTCACATTGCAAGCCAGGATAGAGGTCCTTGAAGATAGGTCTAGACATAATAATATTAAAGTGGTGGGTCTTCCTGAGACCGTGGAATATATTGATCTCTTTGCGGCTGTTTTGTTGCCCCAGTGTGTTGGTACACCAAATCAAACCCCTATGCTAGTAGAAAGAGCATACAGAATAGGAACAATTTAGGACAATACTAGTGGGAATTCTAAACCTAGAATAGTAATAATTAAGTATCTTAACTTTCAGGATAAAATAAGTATTTTGAGAAATTATCGCAAAATGAATAAATGTAGAATTGAACAACATAAATTACTACTTTTTCAGGACTTCTCTTCAGAGACGGCAGCTAAGAGGAGAATTATGGCTCTTTTTTTGCACAAAATGTATTAATGCCAATTTTCAAGCGAGACTAGTTTACTCAGCAAAGATTATTATTATTGATGTAAATGGTACTACAAAGTTAATTAGTGATGCTGAGTCAGCGCAAGCTTTATGTAAGGAATTAAAAATAGTCTAGTAAGAATAGAAGGCCCTTTTTTATTTTACACTACAAGAAATATGTATGGCGTCTGGGCTATTTTGGCGTTTATAAGTGTTTTTTCCCCTTTTTTTTTTTTTTTTTTTTTTTTTTTCTCTCCCCTTCCGCCCACTTCACACAGGACATGAGGTTAAAAATTTTGTATAGTTATTTGCAGTCAATGGATTATGGATAAGATAAATATTTTATCATGGAACGTGGGTGGGATAACCTCTCCCATTAAAAATAAATTAATATTGAAACATTTAAATTTATTTAATCCACAAATTGTTTTCCTGCAAGAGACCCACCTAAAACCATATGAGGCGCTTAAATTGAAATCAAAATGGGTGGGAGATATCTTCTATTCTCCATTTTGTAGGAGGAAAAGGAGAGTGGCAATTTTATTCCACAAGAGTTTGCAGTGCGATATCTCGACACAAGTTATAGATCCGCAGGGTAGGTATATTATAGTAGAAGTAACAATACAGGGTGCACAACTAGTTCTATGTAATGTCTATGGAGCAAATAAACCGGACACATTTTTCTAGGATAGTTTAAAAGTGAAACTGATGAGCTATAGTGGTAAGAAAATTATTATTGCCGGAGACTTTAATTTAGTTCCCAAACCCCGATTAGATAGATTTAAGAGTCTGAACAAATGTGAACAAGGGAGAAATAACATAATTTATGTAAGAACTTACCTGATAAATTCATTTCTTTCATATTAGCAAGAGTCCATGAGCTAGTGACGTATGGGATATACATTTCTACCAGGAGGGGCAAAGTTTCCCAAACCTCAAAATGCCTATAAATACACCCCTCACCACACCCACAAATCAGTTTAACGAATAGCCAAGAAGTGGGGTGATATGAAAAAAGTGCGAAAGCATAAAAAAATAAGGAATTGGAATAATTGTTCTTTATACAAAAAAATCATAACCACCACAAAAAAGGGTGGGCCTCATGGACTCTTGCTAATATGAAAGAAATGAATTTATCAGGTAAGTTCTTTCATGTAATTAGCAAGAGTCCATGAGCTAGTGGCGTATGGGATAATGACTACCCAAGATGTGGATCTTTCCACGCAAGAGTCACTAGAGAGGGAGGGATAAAATAAAGACAGCCAATTCCGCTGAAAAATAATCCACACCCAAAATAAAGTTTAAATTATAAGCAGAAGATTCAAACTGAAACAGCTGCCTGAAGTACTTTTCTACCAAAAACAGCTTCAGAAGAAGAAAACACATCAAAATGGTAGATTTAAGTAAAAGTATGCAAAGAAGACCAAGTTGCTGCTTTGCAAATCTGATCAACCGAAGCTTCATTCCTAAACGCCCAGGAAGTAGAAACTGACCTAGTAGAATGAGCTGTAATCCTTTGAGGCGGAGTTTTACCCGACTCGACATAAGCATGATGAATTAAAGATTTCAACCAGGATGCCAAAGAAATGGCAGAAGCCTTCTGACCTTTCCTAGAACCGGAAAAGATAACAAATAGACTAGAAGTCTTTCGGAAATTCTTAGTAGCTTCAACATAATATTTCAAAGCTCTAACTACATCCAAAGAATGCAATGATTTCTCCTTAGAATTCTTAGGATTAGGACATAATGAAGGAACTACAATTTCTCTACTAATGTTGTTAGAATTCACAACCTTAGGTAAAAATTTAAAAGAAGTTCGCAACACCGCCTTATACTGATGAAAAATCAGAAAAGGAGACTCACAAGAAAGAGCAGATAACTCAGAAACTCTTCTGGCAGAAGAGATGGCCAAAAGGAACAAAACTTTCCAAGAAAGTAATTTAATGTCCAAAGAATGCATAGGTTCAAACGGAGGATCTTGAAGAGCCCCCAGAACCAAATTCAAACTCCAAGGAGGAGAAATTGACTTAATGACAGGTTTTATACGAACCAAAGCTTGTACAAAACAATGAATATCAGGAAGATTAGCAATCTTTCTGTGAAAAAGAACAGAAAGAGCAGAGATTTGTCCTTTCAAGGAACTTGCAGACAAACCTTTATCCAAACCATCCTGAAGAAACTGTAAAAATTCTCGGAATTCTAAAAGAATGCCAGGAAAAATGATGAGAAAGACACCAAGAAATATAAGTCTTCCAGACTCTATAATATATCTCCCTAGATACGGATTTACGAGCCTGTAACATAGTATTAATCACAGAGTCAGAGAAACCTCTTTGACTAAGAATCAAGCGTTCAATCTCCATACCTTTAAATTTAAGGATTTGAGATCCTGATGGAAAAAAGGACCTTGTGACAGAAGGTCTGGTCTTAACGGAAGAGTCCACGGTTGGCAAGAGGCCATCCGGACAAGATCCGCATACCAAAACCTGTGAGGCCATGCTGGAGCCACCAGCAGAACAAACGAGCATTCCTTCAGAATCTTGGAGATTACTCTTGGAAGAAGAACTAGAGGCAGAAAGATATAGGCAGGATGATACTTCCAAGGAAGTGACAACGCATCCACTGCTTCCGCTTGAGGATCCCTGGATCTGGACAGATGCCTGGGAAGTTTCTTGTTTAGATGAGAAGCCATCAGATCTATTTCTGGAAGACCCCACATTTGAACAATCTGAAGAAATACCTCTGGGTGAAGAAACCATTCGCCTGGATGTAATGTTTGGCGGCTGAGATAATCCGCTTCCCAATTGTCTATACCTGGGATATGAACCGCAGAAACTAGACAGGAGCTGGATTCCACCCATACCAGAATTCGAGATACTTCTTTCATAGCCAGAGGACTGTGAGTCCCTCCTTGATGATTGATTTATGCCACAGTTGTGACATTGTCTGTCTGAAAACAAATGAACGATTCTCTCTTTAGAAGAGGCCAAGACTGAAGAGCTCTGAAAATTGCACGGAGTTCCAAAATATTGATCGGTAATCTCACCTCCTGAGATTCCCAAACCCCTTGTGCTGTCAGAGACCCCCAAACAGCTCCCCAACCTGTCAGACTTGCGTCTGTTGAAATTACAGTCCAGGTCGGAAGAACAAAAGAAGCCCCCTGAACTAAACGATGGTGATCTGTCCACCACGTCAGAGAGTGTCGTACAATCGGTGTTAAAGATATTAATTGAGATATCTTTGTGTAATCCCTGCACCACTGGTTCAGCATACAGAGCTGAAGAGGTCGCATGTGAAAACGAGCAAAGGGGATCGTTCCGATGCTGCAGTCATAAGACCTAGAATTTCCATGCATAAAGCTACCGAAGGGAATGATTGTGACTGAAGGTTTCGACAAGCTGATATCAACTTTAGACGTCTCTTGTCTGTCAAAGACAGAGTCATGGACACTGAATCTATCTGGAAACCTAAAAAGGTTACCCTTGTCTGAGGAATCAATGAACTTTTTGGTAAATTGATCCTCCAACCATGATCTTGAAGAAACAACACAAGTCGATTCGTATGAGATTCTGCTAAATGTGAAGACTGAGCAAGTACCAAGATATTGTCCAAATAAGGAAATACCACAATACCCTCTTCTCTGATTACAGACAGAAGGGCACCGAGAACCTTTGTAAAAATCCTTGGAGCTGTAGCTAGGCCAAACGGTAGAGCCACAAACTGGTAATGCTTGTCTAGGAAAGAGAATCTCAGAAACTGATAGTGATCTGGATGAATCGGAATATGCAGATATGCATCCTGTAAATCTATTGTGGACATATAATGCTCTTGCTGAACAAAAGGCAGGATAGTCCTTACAGTTACCATTTTGAATGTTGGTATCCTTACATAACGATTCAATATTTTTAGATCCAGAACTGGTCTGAAGGAATTCTCCTTCTTTGGAACAATGAAGAGATTTGAATAAAACCCCAGCCCCTGTTCCAGAACTGGAACTGGCATAATTACTCCAGCCAACTCTAGATCTGAAACACATTTCAGAAATGCTTGAGCCTTCGCTAGGTTTACTGGGACACGGGAAAGAAAAAATCTCTTTGCAGGAGGCCTTATCTTGAAGCCAATTCTGTACCCTTCTGAAACAATGTTCTGAATCCAGAGATTGTGAACGGAATTGAACCAAATTTCTTTGAAAAAACGTAATCTGCCCCCTACCAGCTGAGCTGGAATGAGGGCCGCACCTTCATGTGGACTTGGGAGCTGGCTTTGGTTTTCTAAAAGGCTTGGATTTATTCCAGACTGGAGATGGTTTCCAAACTGATACCGCTCCTGAGGATGAAGGATCAGGCTTTTGTTCCTTGTTGTGACGAAAGGAACGAAAACGGTTATTAGACCTAAATTTACCTTTAGATTTTTTATCCTGTGGGAAAAAAGTTCCTTTCCCTCCAGTAACAGTTGAGATAATAGAATCCAACTGAGAACCAAATAATTTATTACCCTGGAAAGAAAGGGAAAGCAGAGTAGACTTAGAAGACATATCAGCATTCCAAGTTTTAAGCCATAAAGCTCTTCTAGCTAAAATAGCTAGAGACATATACCTGACATCAACTCTAATGATATCAAAGATGGCATCACCAATAAAATTATTAGCATGTTGTAGAAGAATAATAATGCTATGAGAATTATGATCTGTTGCTTGTTGCGCTAAAGCTTCTAACCAAAAGGTTGAAGCTGCAGCAACATCCACTAAAGATATAGCAGGTCTAAGAAGATTACCTGAACACAAGTAAGCTTTTCTTAGAAAGGATTCAATTTTCCTATCTAAAGGATCCTTAAAGAAAGTACCATCTGCCGTAGGAATAGTAGTACGCTTAGCAAGAGTAGAGACAGCCCCATCAACCTTAGGGATTTTGTCCCAAAATTCTAATCTGTCAGATGGCACAGGATATAATTGCTTAAAACGTTTAGAAGGAGTAAAAGAATTACCCAAATTATTCCATTCCCTGGAAATTACTTCAGAAATAGCAACAGGGACAGGAAAAACTTCTGGAATAACTACAGGAGATTTAAAAACCTTATCTAAACCTTTAGATTTAGTATCAAGAGGACTAGAATCCTCAATTTCTAATGCAATTAGTATTTCTTTAAGTAAAGAACGAATAAATTCCATTTTAAATAAATATGAAGATTTATCAGCATCAACCTCTGAGACAGAATCCTCTGAATCAGAAGAAACAATATCAGTATCAGAATGATGATGTTCATTTAAAAATTCATCTGAAAAATGAGAAGTTTTAAAAGACTTTTTACGTTTACTAGAAGGAGGAATAACAGACATAGCCTTCTTAATGGAATTAGAAACAAAATCTCTTATGTTATCAGGAACACTCTAAGTATTAGATGTTGACGGAACAGCAACAGGTAATGTAACAGTACTAAAGGAAATATTATCTGCATTAGCAAGTTTGTCATGACAAACAGTACAAACAACAGCTGGAGGAACAGATACAAAAAGTTTACAGCAGATACACTTAGCTTTGGTAGCTCCAGCACCAGGCAGGGATATTCCAGAAGTATCTTCTGACTCAGCTTCAACGTGGGACATCTTGCAATATGTAATAGAAAACAACATATAAAGCAAAATTGATCAAATTCCTTAAATGACAGTTTCAGGAATGGGAAAAAAATGCCATAGAACAAGCTTCTAGCAACCAGAAGCACAAAATAATGAGACTTAAATAATGTGGAGACAATAGTGATGCCCATATTTTTTAAGCGCCAAAAAAGACGCCCACATTATTTGGCGCCTAAATGCTTTTGGCGCCAAAATGACGCCACATCCGGAACGCCGACACTTTTGGCGCAAAAAAACGTCAAAAATGACGCAACTTCCGGTGACACGTATGACGCCGGAAACAGAAAAAAAATTTTGCACCAAAAAAGTCCGCGCCAAGAATGACGCAATAAAATGAAGCATTTTCAGCCCCCCGCGAGCCTAACAGCCCACAGGGAAAAGTCAAATCTTTAAGGTAAGAAAAAATGATTTATTCATATGCATTATCCCAAATATGAAACTGACTGTCTAAAATAAGGAATGTTGAACATCCTGAGTCAAGGCAAATAAATGTTTGAATACATATATTTAGAACTTTATATAAAAGTGCCCAACCATAGCTTAGAGTGTCACAGAAAATAAGACTTACTTACCCCAGGACACTCATCTACATGTAGTAGAAAGCCAAACCAGTACTGAAACGAGAATCAGTAGAGGAAATGGTATATATAAGAGTATATCGTCGATCTGAAAAGGGAGGTAAGAGATGAATCTCTACGACCGATAACAGAGAACCTATGAAATAGACCCCGTAGAAGGAGATCACTGCATTCAAAATAGGCAATACTCTCCTCACATCCCTCTGACATTCACTGCACGCTGAGAGGAAAACCGGGCTCCAACCTGCTGCGGAGCGCATATCAACGTAGAATCTAGCACAAACTTACTTCACCATCTCCATAGGAGGCAAAGTTTGTAAAACTGATTTGTGGGTGTGGTGAGGGGTGTATTTATAGGCATTTTGAGGTTTGGGAAACTTCGTCCCTCCTGGTAGGAATGTATATCCCATACGTCACTAGCTCATGGACTCTTGCTAATTACATGAAAGAAAGGATATTTTCTAGTTTTATGGCAGATCTGAATGTGTTTGATATTTGGCACACCCATTTCCCTGATGTAAGAGCTTACACCTGCGAATCCAAATCATATGGTACATTCTCACAAATAGATATTTTTCTTGTCTCAGAGCATTTATTAAACCAAGCTACTAATACAGATATAAAGGATATTTCCATTTCAGACCATGCGGTTATCTCACTCAAGATTAAAATCGGTTCAAACTTTGGGTCAAATTTTGTTAGACTTTTTCCCCTCACATATTTAAGTAATAATATACAATTTAACAATTGGTTGATAGCTAAGTGGAATGAATATCTTCATAATAACAAAGAATATGTAACTAAACCAGAGTTTTTTTGGGAAGCCTTTAAGGTGTTTTTAAGGGGTGAGATAAAGGTATATTTGTGTAAATGGAAAAAAATATATAAAGCAAGAGAAATTCAATTGACTAATCAATTAAGAAATAGTTATGAAGTATATATCTCTACTCCTTCTAAACAATACTGGGATAAATATGTAGAAAAAAAAACAAGAAAGGGATCTATTCCTTAGATGAAAAGTCATACAAAAATATTTAAAACAGAAAGCAAAATTCCATGGTAATTATGGAAAGTCAGGTAAATACCTCTCAGCCCTGATTAAGAACAGACAAAGTAATAAAATAATTAAAAACATTTTTTACTATCCCGGGTGAAATCAGAGAAGTTGTCTTTACTATTATAAGAGGATATATGCAAAGGATAACGTAAATTTACAGAATAAACTACATTTTTGGAGTAAATGTAGGGTGCCCAAAATTACGGAGCAAGATTTAGAGGAATTAAATCTTCCAATTTCAGTGGAAGAGGTGGTTGCCCAAATCAAAATATGTAAAGTGAACAAAGCACCTGGACCAGACCAACTCCCAATTAAAATGTACAAAACTCTGAAAGATCATATTGTAGGTATCATAGTGAATCTTTTCAATGTATATTTCTTGGAAAATAAGAGACCTTCAAAATACTTTTCAGCTTCTACGATTACTTTGATATCCAAGAAACAGAAAGATCCAGAAAATGTGTCATTTTATAGGCCGATATCATTGCTTATCAGTGATTACAAAATTCTTATGTCAATTGTAGCAAATAGATTAAAAAAACACCTGGGGAAAATAATCCATGAAGACCAAGTGGGGTTTATGATGGGCAGAAACATTGCCAAAATTATCCGTAGGGTCTTAACGGTGCTGGAATATTTCTGGACCAAAAGTAAAGATAAGGAAAAAATAAATAAATTGAACTTAGCATTATTATCGGTTGATGCTAAAAAGGCTTTCGACCTTATAAATTGGGACCATCTGTTTACCTCACTCTCCTAATTTGGGTTTAGTGGGAATTTTGTAAATGTAATTAATTGAGGCCCATTTATCAAGCTTTGAATGGAGCTTGAGGGCCCGTGTTTCTGGCAAGCCTGCAGGCTCGCCAGAAACAGCAGTTATGAAGCAGCGGTCTAAAGACTGCTGCTCCATAACCCTGTCCGTCTGCTTTGAGCAGGCGGACAGACATCGCCAAAATTCAACCCCATCGAGTATAATAGGGTTGATTGACACCCCCCTGCTGGCGGCTGATTAGCTGCGAATCTGCATGGGGCGGCATTGCACCAGCAGTTCACAAGAGCTGCTAGTGCAATGCTAAATGCGGAGAGTGTATTGCTCTCCGCATTCCGCAAGGTCTGTCGGACCTGATCCGCACTGTCGGATCAGGTCCAACAGACCTTTGATAAATAGGCCTCATTCAGTCTATCATAATCCAATCTCTAATTTGTTGATTAATTTTGAGATGACCAACGATCTTATACTAGAAAAAGGTACTAGACAGGGATGTCCCCTGCCACCCCTTCTATTTAATTTATCGCTAGAACCTTTTGCAATTAGACTAAGGCAAGAGCTGTCAGGGATAAGGATTGGGCAAGTCAAAACTGTTCTCATACTTTTCGCGGATGATTTATTATTATTTTTAAGTGATACTGATAATTCGATACAACAATTTTTAACACTTGCAGCGCAATTTGGCTCTTTCTCAGGATACAAAATCAATCCAGATAAATCAGAAATGTTATGGATTGTTGAAGATAAGTGTGAAAGACAGACCTGTCCATTTAAAACAGTAGAAACAATAAACTATCTAGGTATCAAAATTAACAAAGACCTGTCCCAATGGTATAATTTACATTTCCCACCCTTTTTGAGAAGTATAATAAAGATTTAGATAAATAGATAACGCTACCTATTTTACTTTCAGCTAGGATTTCTATGATTAAAACTATTTTCTTTCCACAATTATTATATCTCTTGCAAAATGTACCTATTATGATCAAGGCTAGAGATATTACTCTTTTCAAAAGGATATCTGCGAGATATGTATGGAAGAAAAGTGTAAGCGGATTTCTATTCATAAGATAATTTTACATGTCGGAGCAGGGGGACTAGCCTTTCCCAATCTCAGGTATTATAACCTAGTAGCCCTTAGTAAATTCATTATAGATTGGATAACAGAAAAAGAATACATAACAAACTTGCAGCTGGAGTCTGGGATAGTGACACCATGCTCCCTGAAGGTACTTTTGCACCTTTCTAAGATATAAATACCCAAATGGATAGTTAAGATGAGGGTTTTCTTACACCCTATTATGGCTTGGCAAAAGCTTTGCAAAGAATTAAAGGGACAGTCATGTCCCAAAAAAACTTTCATGATTCACATAGGGCATGTCATTTTAAACAACTTTCCAATCTCTAATCAAAATGCATTTTGATAGTTTTTCACCACTAGAGGGCATTAGTTCACGTGTTTCATATAGATAACATTGAGCTCATGCATGTGAATTTACCATAGAGTCCACTCTGATTGGCTTAAATGCAAGTCTGTCAAAAGAACTGAAATAAGGGGGCAGTCTGCTGAGGCTTAGATACAAGGTAATTACAGAGGTAAAACATGTATAATTATAACTGTGTTGGTTATGCAAAACTGGGGAATTAGTAATTAAGGGATTATCTATCTTTTAAAACAACAAAAATTCTGTTGTTGACTGTCCCTTTAAATATTCATTAATCATCTAAATTCTTGCCAATTTGCGGAAATCCCAAATTTACAGCAGGGATTTCATCTAGAATTTTTAAGTTAAGTTCAAAAAAGGTCTTCAAAACGTTGTTCAAATTATCCTTCTATTATGATTGAAGAGATTGAGGAAAGTTTTTTAGGTTGGTTCAAAAAGCAACCTCTATAGTTTTTTTGTGGAGGGAATCGCACTGCAAACTCTTAAAAATGATATATATATATATAATGCCTCTACAAATAAAAAAATGGTTTGTAGAGGACACCTGTATGTACAAAGTGCAGTAACCTAAATGCAGATATATTGCACTGTTTCTGGGGGGTGCCCGGAAATTAATCAATTTTGGAATAAAGTGAATTACTGGCTATCCAAAAGTTTGGAACAAGAATTTACTATAAATGTACAATATATATTTTGTTAAATTGGAAAGCCTGAGATGCACCAACATTCCAAACTTTCAAATCTATGACTGCAAATATAATAATCTCAGAACAGTATTAAATTGATAACAATTTAGAGAAAAAAATGGAAAAGTATATTTATAAGTGGACTGGTCTAGTGATGTTGCGAACCTAAAATTTTCAGTTCGCGAACGGCAAACGTGAACTTCCGCAAATGTTCGTGAACCGGGCGAACCGCCATAGACTTCAATAGGCAGGTGAATTTTAAAACCCACAGGGACTCTTTCTGGCCACAATAGTGATGGAAAAGTTGTTTCATGGGCACTAACACCTGGACTGTGGAATGCCGGAGGGGGATCCATGGCAAAACTCCCATGGAAAATTACATAGTTGATGCAGAGTCTGGTTTGAATCCATAAAGGGCATAAATCACCTAACATTCCTAAATTGTTTGGAATAACGTGCTTTAAAACATCAGGTATGATGTTGTATCGATCAGGTAGTGTAAGGGTTACGCCCGTTTCACAGTGACAGACCAAACTCCCCGTTTAACGCACCGCAAACAGTCCATTTTCACAACCGCAAACTCCCCATTTGCACAAGGTTGGACCTGAGATCTGCAATGACGGTATTCTGGTGGTGGCAACAGCATGCGTTGATTGGCGTGCTGTCTGGCTGACCCCGGGTGCCGATGCATGCTGTCTGACTGTGCCACTAGCTCCTTGCGACGACCTCCCCCTGCTTCCAACTCGTCTCCTCCTCCTATCTGTCTCCCCACCTGAACTTTCCCCCTGTTCTTCTTCTCTTCTAGCGGGCACCCACATGACATCCATGGACGCATCGTCATCATCAACCACTTCACTTATATCTGACAACTCAGCAAAGGAAGCAGCAGCGGGTACAACATCATCATCATCACACCGTACGTCCATGTGTGTAATGCTGCCTGACTGAGACATATCCCTGTTATCTACATCCTCTGGCAATAATGGTTGCGCATCACTCATTTCTTCCAACTGATGTGTAAATAACTCCTCTGACAGATCAAGTGAAGCGGCTGTGGTGCTAGTGTTGGTGGTGGCGGCAGGCGGGCGAGTGGTAACTTGAGAGGTGCCCGAAGCTAAGCTGGAGGAGGATAGTGCGTCAAGGTTCCGAGCGGAAGCTGTAGAAGATTGGGTGTCCTGTGTTAGCCAGTCAACTATGTCCTCAGAACTGTTCGAGTTCAGGGTACGTGGCCTCTGAACACTGGGCATTATTCTAGGGCCAAAGGGAATCACAGTACCACGACCACGACGGCCCCTGCGGGGTGGCCTGCCTCTACCCATCATTTTTTTTCCGATTAGTGGTACTATGCGTGCAAGCTACTGTGACAACAGATATGAGTGGCACTGTGCACTGGCAGAAGTTGGCAGAGTAGACGCTGTATGCCTGACACACACGCAGACAACTAACTGCTATTCAATCTATTACAGTCAAAATTGTATTTATTTTTTTTTAAATGTACACTACTGTTACACCAGATATGAGTTGCACTGGTGTGACACTGTGCCCTGGCAGGCCCTGAAACGCACATGTGTGAAGGAAACTGACTGCTATTATTCCACAGTCAAATTTCTAGTTTTTTTTTAACCCCTTAATGACCGAGGACGTACGTCATACATCCTCAGAAAAAATACAGTTAATGCCTGAGGACGTATGGCGTACGTCCTCGGTTTGGAAAGCAGCTGCAAGCGATCCTGATCGCTTCCAGCTGCTTTCCGGTTATTGCAGGATGCCTCGATATCGAGGCATCCTGCAATAACAAATTTTACCCCTCCGGTGCAGAGAGAGCCACTCTGTGGCCCTCTCTGCACCGGGCATCGATGGCCGCATTCGTTGGTGGGTGGGAGCTGAAGTGGGAGGCGGGTGGGCGGCCATCGATGCGTTCCTTGTCAGAGAGGGGGGCGGGATCGCCGGGGGCACGCACGCGCATGCGCGCATGGACGGGAGGAGGCGGGTGGGCGCGTGCACGGGGAGGGAGCGGGTGGGAACCACAACAATACAGAAAAAAATGTTTTTATAAGTGGGAGAAAGGGGTGCAAAATATTTAGTACTTGGAAATCTAAGTGATCTGGGAGCGGGTGGGGGATTGGTCTTGGGGGGGGGAGGGAAGCTACACTACAGAAAAATGAAATAAAAATTAAAAAAAAAAACATTTTATTTGCAAACTGGTTACTGGCAGACATCTGCCAGTACCCAATATGGCCCCCAATAAGGCAGAGGGGGAGGGTTAGTAAGCTGTTTTGGGGGGGATCAGGGAGGTTGGGGGCTAAGGGGGGGATCCTACACAACAGCATATGTAAATATGCTAAAAAATATATATAAAAAAAGATACCTTTTATTTTAGTACTTAAGATGGAGGGGACAATTGTGGGGTGGGGGAGGGAAGAGAGCTCTTTGGGAGGGATCAGGGGGTCTGATGTGTCAGGTGGGAAGCTGATCTCTACACTAAAGCTAAAATTAACCCTGCAAGCTCCCGACAAGCTACCTAATTAACCCCTTCACTGCTGGGCATAATTCATGTGTTGTGCGCAGTTGCATTTAGTGGCCTTCTAACTACCAAAAAGCAATGCCAAAGCCATATATGTCTGCTATTTCTGAACAAAGGGGATCCCAGAGAAGCATTTACAACCATTTGTGCTATAATTGCACAAGCTGTTTGTAAATAATTTCAGTGAGAAACCTAAAGTTTGTGAAAAAGTTGACTATTTTTTTAAATTTGATCGCATTTGGCGGTGAAATGGTGGCATGAAATATACCAAAATGGGCCTAGATCAATACTTGGGGTTAAACTAGAAAAGAGAGCGGCAGGCACTGCAAAAACCAAGCGGGCTCACACTAAAGTTTGAAAACCAAAAAATACTTTAATGTAAGTAATCTCAAAAGTATACAGATATGGCAAGACACAAGTACAGGGGGGTGAAAAAAGTGTGACAAGAGAGGCCTGACGCGTTTCGCGCCCCCTAGTGGCGCTTAATCATAGGCTACAGCACTAGGTAAGAGATACCTATTTAAAGGGAAAACCATTAACCCTAGATGTGCAAGGAAATTTAAAAAAAAAAACATTATAAATTGTTAAAAACATTGGCACACTTACAATGGGATCAATATACAAAATTGTATATATATATACAAGTTCTTATAACACCAGCAAGCAACAAGGTTTGAACTTAGCCTGCCTGAATTAATAAATGTTAATAAATGTTAATGTACAGAGAGGGGTTTTGTCTGAATTAATATACTGTAAGCTTGTAAACTGATATGGTCAATTTGCTTAATTTTAATAATGGAGATGAAAAATGAAAAAGGTATATATAGATAATAAACTATATTATATGTCTATCCAACAGAACTTAATTGTCTATTAGGTAATTTACATCACATTCTTTGTTCATTCCAAAGGGTTGACGTGTGTTTAGTTTTATTATCCAAAATATTTCCTTTTTATCTAATATATGTTGTCTATTACCTCCTCTAATAGGAATTCTGGCTATGTCTATAATCTGAACGGACATATCTGCCAAATGTGTGAAATGTAAACCATTAAAATGACCTGCTACTGCAGAGTCCTTACAATAATTTTTGACATCTCTCATATGTTCTCCAAACCTTGTTCTGACTTCACGTGAGGTTTTTCCCACGTATTGACATTTACAAATATTACAAGTCAGAAGGTAAATAACAAACTTAGTTTTGCAGTTAGCATAAAAATCTATAACATATTGTTTATGATCTACACTAGAGGAGAATTGAGTGCCTTTAATAAGGTTAGGGCAAGTATTGCAGTCCCTACTTCCACATTTGTGAACTCCCTTTCTAGATAGCCAATCCCCTGACGGGATAGTATCCAAGACCAAACTAGGAGAAAGTACCTTCCCCAATGTCTTGGGTTTTTTCGGGACATACCTGAAATTTTTTACCAGAGGTTTAAGGATGTCATCTCCCAATAATAAATGGGAATGTTTCTTTAAGATTTTAACCACAGCATTGTAATGCATTGAGTATTCTGTGGTAAAGATAATACTCTCATTAGTACCCAGTTTAGACTCATTTTTGTTGTTAATAGGTTTATTCTTATACTTTTTTACTGCCAGTCTCGATTGTTCAAGTTTTCTTGGGTTGTAACCTCTCTTAATTAACCTCTCTTTCAATTCTAGAGACTGTGTTTCATATATAAGATCACTTTTCGTATTCCTGCGTAGCCTAATAAACTGCCCTCTTGGTATAGCTTTCTTTACATGTTCTGGGTGCTGTGATGCCGCATGCAGAATGGTGTTTCCTGCTACTGGTTTCCTGTATGTTTGGGTCACAATTTGATTATCTATGATTTTCAATGTTAAATCTAAGTAGTTGATTTGCAACCCATTTAATTCACCTGTAAATTGCAAACCCATTAAGTTATCACTTAGATAAGACAGTAAATCATCCAAAACAACAGATTTCTTCTCATTGTTAACTATCATAAGCAAATCATCTATGTAACGAACAAAAAGAACTACTTCATCCATCCAAGGGTTATTACTTGAAAAAACATATGTTAATTCCCACCATGAAACATAAATATTGGCAAATGCCGGGGCAAATTTTGCCCCCATGGCGGTCCCCCTTATTTGTAAGTAGTACTCTTTATTGAACATAAAATAATTATGCGAGAGCAAAAATTGTAAAATTTCACATATATAGTATCTTTCCTGATCACTCAAGTTTGTTTCTCTCTTTAAAAAATAGTCCACAGCACTAATACCTGAGTGCTGGGGTATGCTGGTATATAAAGAAACTATATCTGCAGTTATCCAACTATAGTTGGACTGCCATTGAATGGTGTCCAATGTTGTTAGCAAGTGAGATGTGTCTCTTAAGTAGCTAAGTTGTCTTTGAGCAATGGGTTGTAGTATAGTGTCTACCCATTCTCCTAAAGGTTCCAATAAAGACCCTATGCCCGCAATAATAGGCCTGCCCGGTGGATGTTGTATGTTCTTATGTATTTTGGGTACATGATGGAACAGGGGAGTAATTGGGTGTTCTGGAATTAATAAGTCTACATCCTCTTCTTTGAAAATGCCCAAGATAACTCCATCGGCAACAAGCTTAGCCATTTCTTTTTTAAAGGTATGTACTGGGTTGTATGGCAACAACCTATAGACACTATTATCTGAGAGCTGCCTCTGGGCCTCTTCAAAGTAGTATGATTTATCCATGACAACGATGCTGCCACCCTTATCCGAATTTCTAATGACAATGTCATCATTATTTTTCAAAGTATTGGTAGCTGAACGCTCTGTGAATTTCAGATTCTGGGTGGCAGCATTGCCGCCTGCACTGACATCAGCTTCAAGTTTAAGTATGTCCTCTTGGACTAATCTGTGGTAGGCATTGACCATAGGGCCCCTAAAGTTGATAGGATAAAACTTAGACCTGTGTTTGTTTGGTCTTTCTAGTTTTTCTGTTGAGCTCTCCTGGTCAGTGCCCCCCACATTGTATAACTCATTAAGTGTTGCTACAGAGCACGCATCTATAAATGGTAAATGTGGAGAAACTACATTAGATTTCGGAATAGGCAACTTTATATTATCCTGATTATCATTGGTGTTAGACAAAGCAAAAAACCTTTTCAAAGACAGCTTTCGTATAAATTTGTTCACATCCAAAAGTGTATTAAAGCATGAAAGCCTATTAGTTGGAGCAAAGCCCAAACCTTTTGATAACACAGCAATTTCATTATCTTTCAACTGATGTTTTGAAATATTAATAACATTAAGTCCTTCTTCCGTGTATAGTGATGTTGGAATTATTGCTTCTGCCCCCTTTTCATCTTGATCTTTCTTTTTTCTTCCTTTACGCCATCTTCTTCTGTATTTTTTCCTTTTTCTGAACTTTTCTTTATTTTCAAACGTGTCGCCGGTTGTTCTTCCAAATCTTCCCCCAACTGCACCTGTAAAAAAGCACATGAGGGTGGAGGAATAGGAGAAGAAGGAGGAGAAGAAGCAGGAGAAGAAGATGAAGCAGTCGAGGAGCAGAAAGAAGAAATAGAGGAAACTGCTGAGATGTTAGCTTCTGAATCCGTGGACTCTCCCTCTGAAGCACTGAATGCTACTTTCCTGGCTTTCTTGTTCTTATTTTTAAGAATAGATTTAGGAATTTGCTTAATAAGATCCTTATCATTTTCTTTTTCCTTGTGCTTATTTTTCATCTGTTGTTTAATTTTCCACGATTTGTTTTTTCGTTCACGTTGCTGTTGGCGCACCTCTGCCCAGTTATAGACTTTATCCTGATCATAGTCATCTTTGTCTCGTATAAATTTTGTTCCCTTTCTAGAGGCTTGTTCCTGATCACATCTCTTAAGGGTCTCATCCAGTTTCTTCTTATGCTCTAAATATTTGGAGCTTACTTCCAAAGGTTTGAGGTCCTCTTTAATATTATCCACTTCAGCTTTGAGCTTCGTTCTTTTTTTCTCTTTAACTCTAATCAATACCTTGATGAGTTTAAATGAGCACTCTGTGAGTGCTATATTCCAATCCTCCATATCCAGAGGATCTTCAAAGTCAAAAGATGGATATTTCTTAATTCTAAGACCCCTTGGGATTCTCTCCGCTTCCACATATTTATTAAATGCAACAATATCCCACATCAGGCGTAAATCAGAGATTAGAATGTTTTGTAAGGCTTTGAAATTGGCTTTTAAGCTAGACTCCTCAATATCACTTTCAGCTTTAGAGAAAATTTTATTAAAGAAATCCTCCCTATTATACATGTCAAACATGTCAATAGTCTCTTCCACATTGCTGTTAGTATCAGAGTCCTGTATAGAATGGGTGAAATCAGATCCCAAACCCTCCCTGTCTGTGTCTGCCATTTTTAAAAAAACTGTATGTTATTTTGTTGCCCTTTGGATTATATCCCAGCTAAGTACTCAAAGGATAATGCCGGTGTTGTGAATACTTAAAATGTCCCAACCGTAGTACAGCAAGGATTATTACAGACAGATCCTTAAGCTATTATCCCAACAAACAATACTTTTACGCTACAAAAAAACACTAGAGAGCAAAAACAAATTAACTCACAGTGTGTAGCTGCAGAAGGTAGTCCGGATGAAGATGAAGGCGGTCTGGGTTATTCAGTAATCGGACGGCTTGCCAAGCGCTGTTAGGAGAGTCAAATTGCTACACGCTGAAACCAAGGTGAGCGCGGTGTAGCTGCATCCGGAACCGGAACCGGCAAGTATGAAAATTACATGAAATCCTCCAATGAGAAAGGCTGAGAGAGTGCCGTAGCCTGCGATATGACTCAGGATCGCCCAAAAGGTAAAATTAGAAAAGAGAGCGGCAGGCACTGCAAAAACCAAGCGGGCTCACACTAAAGTTTGAAAACCAAAAAATACTTTAATGTAAGTAATCTCAAAAGTATACAGATATGGCAAGACACAAGTACAGGGGGGTGAAAAAAGTGTGACAAGAGAGGCCTGACGCGTTTCGCGCCCCCTAGCGGCGCTTAATCATAGGCTACAGCACTAGGTAAGAGATACCTATTTAAAGGGAAAACCATTAACCCTAGATGTGCAAGGAAATTTTTTAAAAAAAACATTATAAATTGTTAAAAACATTGGTACACTTACAATGGGATCAATATACAAAATTGTATATATATATACAAGTTCTTATAACACCAGCAAGCAACAAGGTTTGAACTTAGACTGCCTGAATTAATAAATGTTAATAAATGTTAATGTACAGAGAGGGGTTTTGTCTGAATTAATATACTGTAAGCTTGTAAACTGATATGGTCAATTTGCTTAATTTTAATAATGGAGATGAAAAATGAAAAAGGTATATATAGATAATAAACTATATTATATGTCTATCCAACAGAACTTAATTGTCTATTAGGTAATTTACATCACATTCTTTGTTCATTCCAAAGGGTTGACGTGTGTTTAGTTTTATTATCCAAAATATTTCCTTTTTATCTAATATATGTTGTCTATTACCTCCTCTAATAGGAATTCTGGCTATGTCTATAATCTGAACGGACATATCTGCCAAATGTGTGAAATGTAAACCATTAAAATGACCTGCTACTGCAGAGTCCTTACAATAATTTTTGACATCTCTCATATGTTCTCCAAACCTTGTTCTGACTTCACGTGAGGTTTTTCCCACGTATTGACATTTACAAATATTACAAGTCAGAAGGTAAATAACAAACTTAGTTTTGCAGTTAGCATAAAAATCTATAACATATTGTTTATGATCTACACTAGAGGAGAATTGAGTGCCTTTAATAAGGTTAGGGCAAGTATTGCAGTCCCTACTTCCACATTTGTGAACTCCCTTTCTAGATAGCCAATCCCCTGACGGGATAGTATCCAAGACCAAACTAGGAGAAAGTACCTTCCCCAATGTCTTGGGTTTTTTCGGGACATACCTGAAATTTTTTACCAGAGGTTTAAGGATGTCATCTCCCAATAATAAATGGGAATGTTTCTTTAAGATTTTAACCACAGCATTGTAATGCATTGAGTATTCTGTGGTAAAGATAATACTCTCATTAGTACCCAGTTTAGACTCATTTTTGTTGTTAATAGGTTTATTCTTATACTTTTTTACTGCCAGTCTCGATTGTTCAAGTTTTCTTGGGTTGTAACCTCTCTTAATTAACCTCTCTTTCAATTCTAGAGACTGTGTTTCATATATAAGATCACTTTTCGTATTCCTGCGTAGCCTAATAAACTGCCCTCTTGGTATAGCTTTCTTTACATGTTCTGGGTGCTGTGATGCCGCATGCAGAATGGTGTTTCCTGCTACTGGTTTCCTGTATGTTTGGGTCACAATTTGATTATCTATGATTTTCAATGTTAAATCTAAGTAGTTGATTTGCAACCCATTTAATTCACCTGTAAATTGCAAACCCATTAAGTTATCACTTAGATAAGACAGTAAATCATCCAAAACAACAGATTTCTTCTCATTGTTAACTATCATAAGCAAATCATCTATGTAACGAACAAAAAGAACTACTTCATCCATCCAAGGGTTATTACTTGAAAAAACATATGTTAATTCCCACCATGAAACATAAATATTGGCAAATGCCGGGGCAAATTTTGCCCCCATGGCGGTCCCCCTTATTTGTAAGTAGTACTCTTTATTGAACATAAAATAATTATGCGAGAGCAAAAATTGTAAAATTTCACATATATAGTATCTTTCCTGATCACTCAAGTTTGTTTCTCTCTTTAAAAAATAGTCCACAGCACTAATACCTGAGTGCTGGGGTATGCTGGTATATAAAGAAACTATATCTGCAGTTATCCAACTATAGTTGGACTGCCATTAAATGGTGTCCAATGTTGTTAGCAAGTGAGATGTGTCTCTTAAGTAGCTAAGTTGTCTTTGAGCAATGGGTTGTAGTATAGTGTCTACCCATTCTCCTAAAGGTTCCAATAAAGACCCTATGCCCGCAATAATAGGCCTGCCCGGTGGATGTTGTATGTTCTTATGTATTTTGGGTACATGATGGAACAGGGGAGTAATTGGGTGTTCTGGAATTAATAAGTCTACATCCTCTTCTTTGAAAATGCCCAAGATAACTCCATTGGCAACAAGCTTAGCCATTTCTTTTTTAAAGGTATGTACTGGGTTGTATGGCAACAACCTATAGACACTATTATCTGAGAGCTGCCTCTGGGCCTCTTCAAAGTAGTATGATTTATCCATGACAACGATGCTGCCACCCTTATCCGAATTTCTAATGACAATGTCATCATTATTTTTCAAAGTATTGATAGCTGAACGCTCAGTTTTTTTGTAGCGTAAAAGTATTGTTTGTTGGGATAATAGCTTAAGGATCTGTCTGTAATAATCCTTGCTGTACTACGGTTGGGACATTTTAAGTATTCACAACACCGGCATTATCCTTTGAGTACTTAGCTGGGATATAATCCAAAGGGCAACAAAATAACATACAGTTTTTTTAAAAATGGCAGACACAGACAGGGAGGGTTTGGGATCTGATTTCACCCATTCTATACAGGACTCTGATACTAACAGCAATGTGGAAGAGACTATTGACATGTTTGACATGTATAATAGGGAGGATTTCTTTAATAAAATTTTCTCTAAAGCTGAAAGTGATATTGAAGAGTCTAGCTTAAAAGCCAATTTCAAAGCCTTACAAAACATTCTAATCTCTGATTTACGCCTGATGTGGGATATTGTTGCATTTAATAAATATGTGGAAGCGGAGAGAATCCCAAGGGGTCTTAGAATTAAGAAATATCCATCTTTTGACTTTGAAGATCCTCTGGATATGGAGGATTGGAATATAGCACTCACAGAGTGCTCATTTAAACTCATCAAGGTATTGATTAGAGTTAAAGAGAAAAAAAGAACGAAGCTCAAAGCTGAAGTGGATAATATTAAAGAGGACCTCAAACCTTTGGAAGTAAGCTCCAAATATTTAGAGCATAAGAAGAAACTGGATGAGACCCTTAAGAGATGTGATCAGGAACAAGCCTCTAGAAAGGGAACAAAATTTATACGAGACAAAGATGACTATGATCAGGATAAAGTCTATAACTGGGCAGAGGTGCGCCAACAGCAACGTGAACGAAAAAACAAATCGTGGAAAATTAAACAACAGATGAAAAATAAGCACAAGGAAAAAGAAAATGATAAGGATCTTATTAAGCAAATTCCTAAATCTATTCTTAAAAATAAGAACAAGAAAGCCAGGAAAGTGGCATTCAGTGCTTCAGAGGGAGAGTCCACGGATTCAGAAGCTAACATCTCAGCAGTTTCCTCTATTTCTTCTTTCTGCTCCTCGACTGCTTCATCTTCTTCTCCTGCTTCTTCTCCTCCTTCTTCTCCTATTCCTCCACCCTCATGTGCTTTTTTACAGGTGCAGTTGGGGGAAGATTTGGAAGAACAACCGGCGACACGTTTGAAAATAAAGAAAAGTTCAGAAAAAGGAAAAAATACAGAAGAAGATGGCGTAAAGGAAGAAAAAAGAAAGATCAAGATGAAAAGGGGGCAGAAGCAATAATTCCAACATCACTATACACGGAAGAAGGACTTAATGTTATTAATATTTCAAAACATCAGTTGAAAGATAATGAAATTGCTGTGTTATCAAAAGGTTTGGGCTTTGCTCCAACTAATAGGCTTTCATGCTTTAATACACTTTTGGATGTGAACAAATTTATACGAAAGCTGTCTTTGAAAAGGTTTTTTGCTTTGTCTAACACCAATGATAATCAGGATAATATAAAGTTGCCTATTCCGAAATCTAATGTAGTTTCTCCACATTTACCATTTATAGATGCGTGCTCTGTAGCAACACTTAATGAGTTATACAATGTGGGGGGCACTGACCAGGAGAGCTCAACAGAAAAACTAGAAAGACCAAACAAACACAGGTCTAAGTTTTATCCTATCAACTTTAGGGGCCCTATGGTCAATGCCTACCACAGATTAGTCCAAGAGGACATACTTAAACTTGAAGCTGATGTCAGTGCAGGCGGCGATGCTGCCACCCAGAATCTGAAATTCACAGAGCGTTCAGCTATCAATACTTTGAAAAATAATGATGACATTGTCATTAGAAATTCGGATAAGGGTGGCAGCATCGTTGTCATGGATAAATCATACTACTTTGAAGAGGCCCAGAGGCAGCTCTCAGATAATAGTGTCTATAGGTTGTTGCCATACAACCCAGTACATACCTTTAAAAAAGAAATGGCTAAGCTTGTTGCCGATGGAGTTATCTTGGGCATTTTCAAAGAAGAGGATGTAGACTTATTAATTCCAGAACACCCAATTACTCCCCTGTTCCATCATGTACCCAAAATATATAAGAACATACAACATCCACCGGGCAGGCCTATTATTGCGGGCATAGGGTCTTTATTGGAACCTTTAGGAGAATGGGTAGACACTATACTACAACCCATTGCTCAAAGACAACTTAGCTACTTAAGAGACACATCTCACTTGCTAACAACATTGGACAGCATTCAATGGCAGTCCAACTATAGTTGGATAACTGCAGATATAGTTTCTTTATATACCAGCATACCCCAGCACTCAGGTATTAGTGCTGTGGACTATTTTTTAAAGAGAGAAACAAACTTGAGTGATCAGGAAAGATACTATATATGTGAAATTTTACAATTTTTGCTCTCGCATAATTATTTTATGTTCAATAAAGAGTACTACTTACAAATAAGGGGGACCGCCATGGGGGCAAAATTTGCCCCGGCATTTGCCAATATTTATGTTTCATGGTGGGAATTAACATATGTTTTTTCAAGTAATAACCCTTGGATGGATGAAGTAGTTCTTTTTGTTCGTTACATAGATGATTTGCTTATGATAGTTAACAATGAGAAGAAATCTGTTGTTTTGGATGATTTACTGTCTTATCTAAGTGATAACTTAATGGGTTTGCAATTTACAGGTGAATTAAATGGGTTGCAAATCAACTACTTAGATTTAACATTGAAAATCATAGATAATCAAATTGTGACCCAAACATACAGGAAACCAGTAGCAGGAAACACCATTCTGCATGCGGCATCACAGCACCCAGAACATGTAAAGAAAGCTATACCAAGAGGGCAGTTTATTAGGCTACGCAGGAATACGAAAAGTGATCTTATATATGAAACACAGTCTCTAGAATTGAAAGAGAGGTTAATTAAGAGAGGTTACAACCCAAGAAAACTTGAACAATCGAGACTGGCAGTAAAAAAAGTATAAGAATAAACCTATTAACAACAAAAATGAGTCTAAACTGGGTACTAATGAGAGTATTATCTTTACCACAGAATACTCAATGCATTACAATGCTGTGGTTAAAATCTTAAAGAAACATTCCCATTTATTATTGGGAGATGACATCCTTAAACCTCTGGTAAAAAATTTCAGGTATGTCCCGAAAAAACCCAAGACATTGGGGAAGGTACTTTCTCCTAGTTTGGTCTTGGATACTATCCCATCAGGGGATTGGCTATCTAGAAAGGGAGTTCACAAATGTGGAAGTAGGGACTGCAATACTTGCCCTAACCTTATTAAAGGCACTCAATTCTCCTCTAGTGTAGATCATAAACAATATGTTATAGATTTTTATGCTAACTGCAAAACTAAGTTTGTTATTTACCTTCTGACTTGTAATATTTGTAAATGTCAATACGTGGGAAAAACCTCACGTGAAGTCAGAACAAGGTTTGGAGAACATATGAGAGATGTCAAAAATTATTGTAAGGACTCTGCAGTAGCAGGTCATTTTAATGGTTTACATTTCACACATTTGGCAGATATGTCCGTTCAGATTATAGACATAGCCAGAATTCCTATTAGAGGAGGTAATAGACAACATATATTAGATAAAAAGGAAATATTTTGGATAATAAAACTAAACACACGTCAACCCTTTGGAATGAACAAAGAATGTGATGTAAATTACCTAACAGACAATTAAGTTCTGTTGGATAGACATATAATATAGTTTATTATCTATATATACCTTTTTCATTTTTCATCTCCATTATTAAAATTAAGCAAATTGACCATATCAGTTTACAAGCTTACAGTATATTAATTCAGACAAAACCCCTCTCTGTACATTAACATTTATTAACATTTATTAATTCAGGCAGTCTAAGTTCAAACCTTGTTGCTTGCTGGTGTTATAAGAACTTGTATATATATATACAATTTTGTATATTGATCCCATTGTAAGTGTGCCAATGTTTTTAACAATTTATAATGTTTTTTTTTAAAAATTTCCTTGCACATCTAGGGTTAATGGTTTTCCCTTTAAATAGGTATCTCTTACCTAGTGCTGTAGCCTATGATTAAGCGCCACTAGGGGGCGCGAAACGCGTCAGGCCTCTCTTGTCACACTTTTTTCACCCCCCTGTACTTGTGTCTTGCCATATCTGTATACTTTTGAGATTACTTACATTAAAGTATTTTTTGGTTTTCAAACTTTAGTGTGAGCCCGCTTGGTTTTTGCAGTGCCTGCCGCTCTCTTTTCTAATTTTACCTTTTGGGCGATCCTGAGTCATATCACAGGCTACGGCACTCTCTCAGCCTTTCTCATTGGAGGATTTCATGTAATTTTCATACTTGCCGGTTCCGGTTCCGGATGCAGCTACACCGCGCTCACCTTGGTTTCAGCGTGTAGCAATACTTGGGGTTGTCTACTACACTACTCTAAAGCTAAAATTAACCATACAAGCTCCCTAATTAACCCCTGCACTGCTGAGCATAATAGCATAATACATGTGTGGTGCGCAGCGGCATTTAGCGGCCTTCTAATTACCAAAAAGCAATGCCAAAGCCATATATGTCTGCTATTTCAGAAAAAAAGGGGATCCCAGAGAAGCATTTACAACCATTTGTGCCATAATTGCACAAAATGTTTGTAAATGATTTCAGTGAGAAACCTAAAATTTGGAAAAATTTAACGCTTTTTTTTTTTATTTGATCGCATTTGGCGGTGAAATGGTGGCATGAACTATACCAAGATGGGCCTAGATCAATACTTTGGGTTGTCTACTACACTAAAGCTAAAATTACCCCAAAAAGCTCCCTACATGCTCCCTAATTAACCCCTTCACTGCTGGACATAATACACGTGTGGTGCGCAGTGGCATTTTGCGGCCTTCTAATTATTAAAAAGCAACGTCAAAGCCATATATGTCTGCTATTTCTGAACAAAGGGGATCCCAGAGAAAAATGTACAACCATTTATGCCATAATTGCACAAGCTATTTGTAAATTTCAGTGAGAAACCTAAAGTTTGTGAAAAAAATTGTGAAAAAGTGAACAATTTTTTTTATTTGATCGCATTTGGTGGTGAAATGGTGGCATGAAATATAACAAAATGGGCCTAGATCAATACTTTGGGATGTCTTACATGTCAATGGCTATTCAGGGATTCCTGACAGATATCAGTGTTCCAATGTAACTAGCGCTAATTTAAAAAAAAAAATGGTTTGGAAATAGCAAAGTGCTACTTGTATTTATGGCCCTATAACTTGCAAAAAAAGCAAAGAACATGTAAACATTGGGTATTTCTAAACTCAGGACAAAATTTAGAAACTATTTAGCATATGTTTTTTTTTGGTGGTTGTAGATGTATAACAAATTTTGGGGGTCAAAGTTAGAAAAAGTGTGTTTTTTTCCATTTTTTCCTCATATTTTATAATTTTTTATAGTAAATTATAGGATATGATGAAAATAATGGTATCTTTAGAAAGTCCATTTAATGGTGAGAAAAACAGTATATAATATGTGTGGGTACAGTAAACGAGTAAGAGGAAAATTACAACTAAACACAAACACAGCAGAAATGTAAAAATAGCCCTCGTCCCAAACGGACAGAAAATGGAAAAGTGCTGTGATCATTAAGGGGTTAATGTGCACTACTGTTACACCAGATATGAGTTCAACTGGTGTGAAACTGTGCCCTGGCAGGCCCTGAAACGCACACATGTGAAGGAAACTGACTGCTATTATTTCACAGTCAAAAAAGTGATGTTTTTTTTTAAATGTACACTACTGTTACACCAGATATGAGTGGTGGCACTGGGCAAGTGGGCACAGTATACGCTGTGAGCCTGACACACACGCTGGCAGGCAGGCAGGCAACTGCAATTAGATTACACAGAAAAAAAAAGAAGACATGTTCTAGCCCTAAAAAGGTCTTTTTGGGGTGCTGTCCTTACAGCAGAGATCAGATGAGTCCTTCAGGACTGTAGTGGACACTGAATACACTAGCCTAGCTATCGATTTCCCTATTAAATCAGCAGCAGCTACACTGTCCCTCCTCTCACTAAGAATGCAGCTTCCGAATGAATCTAAAATGGATGCTGTCCATGAGGTGGGAGGGTCTGGGAGGGAGGGTCTGCTGCTGATTGGCTGGAATGTGTCTGCTGACTGTGAGGTACAGGGTCAAAGTACAAAGTGCAGTAACCTAAATGCAGATATATTGCACTGTTTCTGGGGGTTGCCCGGAAATTAATCAATTTTGGAATAAAGTGAATTACTGGCTATCCAAAAGTTTGGAACAAGAATTTACTATAAATGAACAATATATATTTTGTTAAATTGGAAAGCCTGAGATGCACCAACATTCCAAACTTTCAAATCTATGACTGCAAATATAATAATCTCAGAACAGTATTAAATTGATAACAATTTAGAGAAAAAAATGGAAAAGTATATTTATAAGTGGACTGGTCTAGTGATGTCGCGAACCTAAAATTTTCAGTTCGCAAACGGCAAACGTGAACTTCCGCAAATGTTCGTGAACCGGGCGAACCGCCATAGACTTCAATAGGCAGGTGAATTTTAAAACCCACAGGGACTCTTTCTGGCCACAATAGTGATGGGAAAGTTGTTTCATGGGCACTAACACCTGGACTGTGGCATGCCGGAGGGGGATCCATGGCAAAACTCCCATGGAAAATTACATAGTTGATGCAGAGTCTGGTTTTAATCCATAAAGGGCATAAATCACCTAACATTCCTAAATTGTTTGGAATAACGTGCTTTAAAACATCAGGTATGATGTTGTATCGATCAGGTAGTGTAAGGGTTACGCCCGTTTCACAGTGACAGACCAAACTCCCCGTTTAACGCACCGCAAACAGTCCATTTTCACAACTGCAAACTCCCCATTTGCACAAGGTTGGACCTGAGATCTGCAATGACGGTATTCTGGTGGTGGCAACAGCATGCGTTGATTGGCGTGCTGTCTGGCTGACCCCGGGTGCCGATGCATGCTGTCTGACTGTGCCACTAGCTCCTTGCGACGACCTCCCCTTGCTTCCAACTCGTCTCCTCCTCCTCTCTGTCTCCCCATCTGAACTTTCCCCCTGTTCTTCTTCTCTTCTAGCGGGCACCCACATGACATCCATGGACGCATCGTCATCATCAACCACTTCACTTATATCTGACAACTCAGCAAAGGAAGCAGCAGCGGGTACAACATCATCATCATCACACCGTACGTCCATGTGTGTAATGCTGCCTGACTGAGACATATCCCTGTTATCTACATCCTCTGGCAATAATGGTTGCGCATCACTCATTTCTTCCAACTGATGTGTAAATAACTCCTCTGACAGATCAAGTGAAGCGGCTGTGGTGCTAGTGTTGGTGGTGGCGGCAGGCGGGCGAGTGGTAACTTGAGAGGTGCCCGAAGCTAAGCTGGAGGAGGATGGTGCGTCAAGGTTCCGAGCGGAAGCTGTAGAAGATTAGGTGTCCTGTGTTAGCCAGTCAACTATGTCCTCAGAACTGTTCGAGTTCAGGGTACGTGGCCTCTGAACACTGGGCATTATTCTAGGGCCAAAGGGAATCACAGTACCACGACCACGACGGCCCCTGCGGGGTGGCCTGCCTCTACCCGTCATTTTTTTTTTCGATTAGTGGTACTATGCGTGCAAGCTACTGTGACAACAGATATGAGTGGCACTGTGCACTGGCAGAAGTTGGCAGAGTAGACGCTGTAGGCCTGACACACACGCAGACAACTAACTGCTATTCAATCTATTACAGTCAAAATTGTATTTTTTTTTTTTTAAATGTACACTACTGTTACACCAGATATGAGTTGCACTGGTGTGACACTGTGCCCTGGCAGGCCCTGAAACGCACATGTGTGAAGGAAACTGACTGCTATTATTCCACAGTCAAATTTCTAGTTTTTTTTTTAACCCCTTAATGACCGAGGACGTACGTCATACATCCTCAGAAAAAATACAGTTAATGCCTGAGGACGTATGGCGTACGTCCTCGGTTTGGAAAGCAGCTGCAAGCGATCCTGATCGCTTCCAGCTGCTTTCCGGTTATTGCAGGATGCCTCGATATCGAGGCATCCTGCAATAACAAATTTTACCCCTCCGGTGCAGAGAGAGCCACTCTGTGGCCCTCTCTGCACCGGGCATCGATGGCCGCATTCGTTGGTGGGTGGGAGCTGAAGTGGGAGGCGGGTGGGCGGCCATCGATGCGTTCCTTGTCAGAGAGGGGGGCGGGATCGCCGGGGGCACGCACGCGCATGCGCGCATGGACGGGAGGAGGCGGGCGGGCGCGTGCACGGGGAGGGAGCGGGTGGGAACCACAACAATACAGAAAAAAATGTTTTTATAAGTGGGAGAAAGGGGTGCAAAATATTTAGTACTTGGAAATCTAAGTGATCTGGGAGCGGGTGGGGGATTGGTCTTGGGGGGGGAGGGAAGCTACACTACAGAAAAATGAAATAAAAATTAAAAAAAAAACATTTTATTTGCAAACTGGTTACTGGCAGACATCTGCCAGTACCCAATATGGCCCCCAATAAGGCAGAGGGGGAGGGTTAGTAAGCTGTTTTGGGGGGGATCAGGGAGGTTGGGGGCTAAGGGGGGGATCCTACACAACAGCATATGTAAATATGCTAAAAAATATATATAAAAAAAGATACCTTTTATTTTAGTACTTAAGATGGAGGGGACAATTGTGGGGTGGGGGAGGGAAGAGAGCTCTTTGGGAGGGATCAGGGGGTCTGATGTGTCAGGTGGGAAGCTGATCTCTACACTAAAGCTAAAATTAACCCTGCAAGCTCCCGACAAGCTACCTAATTAACCCCTTCACTGCTGGGCATAATTCATGTGTTGTGCGCAGTTGCATTTAGTGGCCTTCTAACTACCAAAAAGCAACGCCAAAGCCATATATGTCTGCTATTTCTGAACAAAGGGGATCCCAGAGAAGCATTTACAACCATTTGTGCTATAATTGCACAAGCTGTTTGTAAATAATTTCAGTGAGAAACCTAAAGTTTGTGAAAAAGTTGACTATTTTTTTAAATTTGATCGCATTTGGCGGTGAAATGGTGGCATGAAATATACCAAAATGGGCCTAGATCAATACTTGGGGTTGTCTACTACACTACTCTAAAGCTAAAATTAACCATACAAGCTCCCTAATTAACCCCTGCACTGCTGAGCATAATAGCATAATACATGTGTGGTGCGCAGCGGCATTTAGCGGCCTTCTAATTACCAAAAAGCAATGCCAAAGCCATATATGTCTGCTATTTCAGAAAAAAAGGGATCCCAGAGAAGCATTTACAACCATTTGTGCCATAATTGCACAAAATGTTTGTAAATGATTTCAGTGAGAAACCTAAAATTTGGAAAAATTTAACGCTTTTTTTTTTTATTTGATCGCATTTGGCGGTGAAATGGTGGCATGAACTATACCAAGATGGGCCTAGATCAATACTTTGGGTTGTCTACTACACTAAAGCTAAAATTACCCCAAAAAGCTCCCTACATGCTCCCTAATTAACCCCTTCACTGCTGGACATAATACACGTGTGGTGCGCAGTGGCATTTTGCGGCCTTCTAATTATTAAAAAGCAACGTCAAAGCCATATATGTCTGCTATTTCTGAACAAAGGGGATCCCAGAGAAAAATGTACAACCATTTATGCCATAATTGCACAAGCTATTTGTAAATCTCAGTGAGAAACCTAAAGTTTGTGAAAAAAATTGTGAAAAAGTGAACAATTTTTTTTATTTGATCGCATTTGGTGGTGAAATGGTGGCATGAAATATAACAAAATGGGCCTAGATCAATACTTTGGGATGTCTTACATGTCAATGGCTATTCAGGGATTCCTGACAGATATCAGTGTTCCAATGTAACTAGCGCTAATTTAAAAAAAAAAATGGTTTGGAAATAGCAAAGTGCTACTTGTATTTATGGCCCTATAACTTGCAAAAAAAGCAAAGAACATGTAAACATTGGGTATTTCTAAACTCAGGACAAAATTTAGAAACTATTTAGCATATGTTTTTTTTGGTGGTTGTAGATGTATAACAGATTTTGGGGGTCAAAGTTAGAAAAAGTGTGTTTTTTTCCATTTTTTCCTCATATTTTATAATTTTTTATAGTAAATTATAGGATATGATGAAAATAATGGTATCTTTAGAAAGTCCATTTAATGGTGAGAAAAACAGTATATAATATGTGTGGGTACAGTAAACGAGTAAGAGGAAAATTACAACTAAACACAAACACAGCAGAAATGTAAAAATAGCCCTCGTCCCAAACGGACAGAAAATGGAAAAGTGCTGTGATCATTAAGGGGTTAATGTGCACTACTGTTACACCAGATATGAGTTCAACTGGTGTGAAACTGTGCCCTGGCAGGCCCTGAAACGCACACATGTGAAGGAAACTGACTGCTATTATTTCACAGTCAAAAAAGTGATGTTTTTTTTTAAATGTACACTACTGTTACACCAGATATGAGTGGTGGCACTGGGCAAGTGGGCACAGTATACGCTGTGAGCCTGACACACACGCTGGCAGGCAGGCAGGCAACTGCAATTAGATTACACAGAAAAAAAAAGAAGACATGTTCTAGCCCTAAAAAGGTCTTTTTGGGGTGCTGTCCTTACAGCAGAGATCAGATGAGTCCTTCAGGACTGTAGTGGACACTGAATACACTAGCCTAGCTATCGATTTCCCTATTAAATCAGCAGCAGCTACACTGTCCCTCCTCTCACTAAGAATGCAGCTTCCGAATGAATCTAAAATGGATGCTGTCCATGAGGTGGGAGGGTCTGGGAGGGAGGGAGGGTCTGCTGCTGATTGGCTGGAATGTGTCTGCTGACTGTGAGGTACAGGGTCAAAGTTTACTCAATGATGATGAATAGGGGGCGGACAGAACATCACATATGTTCGCCCTTCGCGGCGAACGCGAACATGCTATGTTTGCCGGGAACTATTCGCAGGCAAACTATTCGCGACATAACTAGACAGGTCCAATAAAAACATTTCCTCTAACGATACAACAACAGTTTATAGTTATTCTAAAAAGAACCACTTTCTTTGATGCTTGGATACAAACAGGTAAATTGCCAGTGGAGTGAGCATACGTGGATAATGATAGAAATGTTATGATGTAAATAGTGGATTTGAGAGGGGGGCGGGTGGCACGGGGGTTGAAAAATCCCTTTTCTTTTTTTTTTCCCATTTATGTTTTGATTTAAACAAAAAAAATATATACTCCAACAGTATAGGATTGTTTGATTGATTGTTTATTTAGTCTAGTTATGAGGATTGTTCAAGCAGAGTTGGTATAATGGTGTATTACTATGTACAGTATATGTGTCAATATATTTGTTTCTATTTATGCAAAACACCCTGCAAGGTGAAACGAAAACATGATGCAGGCTGTTTCTTTTTTCTTTCATTTAATTGGCAAGAGTCCATGAGCTAGTGATGTATGGGATATACATTCCTACCAGGAGGGGAAAAGTTTCCCAAACCTCAAAATGCCTATAAATACCCCCCTCACCACACCCAGAATTCAGTTTTACAAACTTTGCCTCCCATGGAGGTGGTGAAGTAAGTTTGTGCTAGATTTCTACGTTGATATGCGTTTCGCAGCAGGCTGAAGCCCGGTTTTCCTCTCAGAGTGCAGTGAATGTCAGAGGGATGTGAAGAGAGTATTGCCTATTTGAATACAATGGTCTTCCTCTAGGGGATCTATTTCATAGGTTCTCTGTTATCGGTCGTAGAGATTTCTTCTCCTACCTCCCTTTTCAGATCGACGATATACTTATATACCATTACCTCTACTGATTCTCGTTTCAGTACTGGTTTGGCTATCTACTATATGTAGATGAGTGTCTTAGGGTAAGTAAGTCTTATTTTATTCATGACACTCTAAGCTATGGTTGGGCACTTTATTTGTAAAGTTCTAAATATATGTGTTAAACTTATATTTGCCATGATTCAGGATAATCAGTATTCCTTCTTTCAGACTGTCAGTTTCATTTTTTTGGGAAAATGCATATGAATAAATATTTTTCTTACCTTAAAAATTTCAATTTGTCTTTTTTTTCTAAATTGTGGGCTGTTAGGCTCGCGGGTGCAGAAAATGCTTCAATTTATTGCGTAATTTTTGGCGCGAGACTTTTTTGGCGCAAAAATTTTGTCATTTCCTGCTTCATAGTTGACGCTGGAAGTTTTCACGTGGTTGCGTCATTTTTTGATGCATGTGTGTTACAGACGTGTTTTTTTTTTTTTTTCTGGGGTCATTCTTGGCGCCAAAAATGTGGGCGTCATACTTGGCGCCAGTTTTTTTCACATTATTTCAGTCTCACTTTTTTGTTGCTTCTGGTTGCTAGAGGCTTGTTTATTTTGCATTTTTTCCCATTCCTGAAACTGTCATTTAAGGAATTTGATAATTTTGCTTTATATGTTGTTTTTTCTATTACATATTGCAAGATGTCACTACCTGACCCTGGATCAGAATCTACTTCTGGAAAGACGCTGCCTGATGTTGGTTCTACCAAAGCTAAGTGCATTTGTTGTAAACTTTTGGTAACTGTTCCTCCGGCTGTAGTTTGTGTTAGTTGTCATGATAAACTTTCTAACGCTGATAATGTTTCCATTAGTAATAATCCATTACATGTTGTTGTTCCTTCAACATCTAATGTTCAGGATGTTCCTGTTAATGTAAGAGAATTTGTTTCTAATTCTATTCGGAAGGCTCTGTCTGTTATTCCTCCTTCCAGTAAACGTAAAAGGTCTTTTAAAACTTCTCATATTTCAGATGAATTTTTAAATGACCTCCATCATTCTGACTTATCTATTTCTGATGAGGATCTATCTGGTTTAGAAGATTCTGCCTCAGATATTGACACTGATAAATCTTCATATTTGTTTAAGATGGAGTTTATTCATTCTTTACTTAAAGAAGTGTTGATTGCATTAGATATGGAGGAGTCTAGTCCTCTTGATATTAAAACTAATAAGCGTTTAAATTCAGTTTTTAAACCCCATGTAGATATTCCAGAAGTTTTTCCAGTTCCTGATGCTATTTTAGAAGTAATTTCTAGGGAATGGAATAGTCTGGGTACTTCATTTACTCCTTCTCCAAGGTTTAAAAAATTGTACCCTTTGCTATCTGATAGATTAGAGTTTTGGGAGAAAATCCCCAAGGTTGATGGGGCTATCTCTACTCTTGCTAAATGTACTACTATTCCTATGGCGGATAGTACTTCTTTTAAGGATCCTTTAGATAGGAAGCTTGAATCCTTTCTAAGGAAGGCCTATTTATGTTCAGGTAAACTTCTTAGACCTGCTATTTCTTTGGCTGATGTTGCTGCAGCTTCCACTTTCTGATTGGAGGCTTTAGCACAACAAGTGTCAGACCATAATGCTTATAGCATTGTTAAACTTCTTCAACATTCTAATAACTTTGTGATGCCATTTTTTATATCATTAGAATTGATGTCAGGTATATATCTTTAGCTATTTTAGCTAGAATAGCTTTATGGCTTAAGTCTTGGAATGCAGATATGACTTCTAAGTCAACGTTGCTTTCTCTTTCTTTCCAAGGTAATACATTATTTTGTTCACAGTTGGATTCAATAATTTCAACTGTTACTGGGGGGAAGGGAGCCTTTTTGCCTCAGGACAAAAATCTAAAGGTAAATATAGGGCTGCTAATCATTTTCGTTCCTTTTGTCAGAATGAGGAACAGAAGCCTGACCCTTCCCCTAAAGGAACAGTTTCCATTTGGAAACCTTCTCCAGTCTGGAATAAATCCTAGCCTTTTAGAAAGTCAAAACCAGCTCCTAAATCCGCATGAAGGTGCGGCCCTCATTCCAGCACAGCTGGTAGGGGGCAGGTTACGATTTGGATCAATTCGATTCACAGTCTTTGGATTCAGAACGTTGTTTCACAAGGGTACAGAATAGGTTTCAAGGTAAGACCGCCTGTGAGAAGATTTTTTTCTCTCACACATTCCAGTAAACCCAGTAAAGGCTTGGGCATTTCTGAAATGTGTTTCAGACCTAGAGTCGGCTGGGGTAATTGTGCCAGTTCCAGTTCTGGAACGAGGTCTGGGGTTTTATTCAAATCTGTTCATTGTACCAAAGAAGGAGAATTCCTTCAGACTGGTTCTGGATCTAAAAATATTGAATCGTTATGTAAGGATACCAACTTTCAAAATGGTGACTATAAGGACTATTCTGCCTTTTGTTCAGCAAGGGCATTATGTCTACAATAGACTTACAGGATGCATATCTTCATATTCCTATTCATCCAGATCACTATCAGTTCCTGAGATTCTCTTTTCTAGACAAGCATTACCAGTTTGTTGCTCTTCCGTTTGGCCTAGCAACAGCTCCAAGGATCTTTTCAAAGGTTCTCGGTGCCCTTCTCTCTGTAATCATAGAACAGGGTATTGCTGTATTTCCTTATTTGGACGATATCTTGGTACTTGCTCAGTCTTTACATTCTGCAGAATCTCACACAAATCAACTTGTGTTGTTTCTTCAAAGACATGGTTGGAGGATCAATTTACCAAAGAGTTCCTTGATTCCTCAGACAAGGGTAACCTTTTTGGGTTTCCAAATAGATTCAGTGTCCATGACTTTGTCTCTAACAGAAAAGAGACGTCTGAAATTGGTTTCAGTTTTTCGAAACCTTCAGTCTCAATCGTTCCCTTCGGTAGCTTTGTGCATGGAAATTCTAGGTCTCATGACTGCTGCATCGGACGCGATCCCTTTTGCTCATTTTCACATGAGACCTCTCCAGCTTTGTATGCTGAACCAATGGTGCAGGGATTATACAAAGATATCACAATTAATATCCTTAAATCCCAATGTTCGATCTTCTCTGACTTGGTGGTTGGATCACCATCGTTTATTTCAAGGGGCCTCTTTTGTTCGTCCAATCTGGACTGTGATCTCAACAGATGCGAGTCTTTCAGGTTGGGGAGCTGTATGGGGATCTCTGACAGCGCAGGGGGTTTGGGAATCTCAGGAGGCGAGATTACCAATCAACATTTTGGAACTCCATGCGATTTTCAGAGCTCTTCAGTTCTGGCCTCTTCTGAAGAGAGAATCGTTTATTTGTTTTCAGACAGACAATGTCACAACCGTGGCCTATGTCAATCATCAAGGTGGGACTCACAGTCCTCAGGCTATGAAAGAAGTATCTCGGATACTTGTATGGGCAGAATCCAGCTCCTGTCTAATCTCTGTGGTTCACATCCCAGGTATAGACAATTGGGAAGCGGATTATCTCAGTCGCCAGACGTTACATCCGGGCGAATGGTCTCTTCACGCAGAGGTATTTCTTCAGATTGTTCAAATCTGGGGACTTCCAGAAATAGATCTGATGGCTTCTCATCTAAACAAGAAACTTCCCTGGTATCTGTCCAGATCCAGGGATCCTCAGGCGGAAGCGGTGGACGCGTTGTCGCTTCCTTGGAATTATCAACCTGCTTATGTCTTTCCGCCTCTAGTTCTTCTTCCAAAAGTGATTTCCAAAATCCTAATGGAGCGTTCGTTTGTACTGCTGGTGGCTCCAGCATGGCCTCACAGGTTTTGGTATGCGGATCTCGTTCGGATGGCCAGTTGCCAACCTTGGACACTTCCGTTAAGGCCAGACCTTCTATCTCAAGGCCCATTTTTCCATCATGATCTCGAATCATTAAATTTGAAGGTATGGAGATTGAACGCTTGATACTTAGTCATAGAGGTTTCTCTGACTCAGTGATTAATACTATGTTACAGGCTCGTAAATCTGTGTCTAGAAAGATTTATTACCGAGTCTGGAAGACTTACATTTCTTGGTGTTCTTCTCATAAATTATCTTGGCATTCTTTTAGAATTCCTAGAATTTTACAGTTTCTTCAGGATGGTTTGGATAAGGGTTTGTCTGCAAGTTCCTTGAAAGGACAAATCTCTGCTCTTTCTGTTCTCAGAAAGATTGCTAATCATCCTGATATTCATTGTTTTGTACAGGCTTTGGTTCGTATCAAGCCTGTCATTAAGTCAATCTCTCCTCCTTGGAGTCATTTTTTTTTAAATTATTTTTTTTTATATTTTTTATTGAGGTTATATCAATAAAACAACATATATGAAATACCACAAAATACAAATGATGTATAATATAACAAACAAATATAAACTGAATAAGGCAAAAGTAATGCGTTAAATCTATGTGGAAGATCATCACAAACCTCATTTTTATGTTATTTGCTGTAATGAGCTCCTCAAATGATAAATGAAAAACTTTTGATCCTGATGGCGTTTATGGACATTAAGAGAGGATGTTGGCATTGAAAATGGTCACTTTTGGACCTAGTGTGTAAATACATAGAAAGGTGGGGAAAATCAGCAGACCAAAGCTGCTTTAGGAAAAGGAAGAAAGAAGAGCAAAGAAAAGATGAGAGAGGAAAAGAGGAGTGGGGGGGGGAGGTTGGGCTAAGGTTCAGGAAGTATAGAGGGAGATGACGAGTTAATAAAACACATTTAAGTAGGAGGGATATGTGGGTAATCTGTTATGATGGGTCAGGGGCTAGGAGCATCCATATTACCTTTGTGGGGACTATTTGAGCATGTTTAGTAAAATAAAATAAAAATAAAAAAGATAAAAATGTGATATGAACTAGCAGCTTGCTAAGCTCGGTAAAAGACTACGCCAGGGGGATAACAGGGTTGTTGGCTATAGTCTGTGCCCGCGGATTAATTGAGATGGAGTAAGAGGGAGAGTCTTAAATTAGGTATAGATACTTAGTAAACTCATAAAGTTAATAATCTAGCTCCTCCTGGTACATTGAGTGCAACTTATTATAGTGTAGGCAGATTTTGTACGTCTTTTGACACAATCACATACTCAGCTAGGTGCTTGTAGTAGCTATATAGTACAGATAAATAGGAACTTCAAGAATACATAGTAAGGAAATTTAAAAGTACTCTCTCCTCTGGTAAGTAGGCAGTGGGGTATCAGTAGCGATCTCTGAGCATAATAAAAAAAAAAAAAAAATTAATAGCAAGATATATGGTCAGTTTTTCCCTAGTCTAGATTTAAATAGTGTAGTAAATTGCTTTTATCTTAACATTTGTCTCATAAGCCCATTTAATCTACTAGGCATGGGCTACATGTTAGATGGAGTTAGCAAGAGCCATATAAGTAATATATAACACATAGTCCTTCATTCCCCAAGCTAGGCAAAACAGCCCGTGAGCAGAATTGGGTAAAATCTTATAATGAGGAAGGTGGAGTTCACGGAAGGTGGGGGTCATCTAACAAAGTTACTGTGAGTCCATGGGATAATCTGGATGGTATGAGGGGAAAAAACAAAGTCAAAGAGAAACTGTACGAACTATTTCAAACATCGGTATGAACTTTGCGAAAGTCAGCATCATAATCAATCTCACCACTTCAACCCACACCTCTCCGTAGGCCTTTACTATTGAGGAGCTGGGATGCTTCTGAGTTTCTGAAGGAAACGCAAGTATGCACCCCATACTTGCGTTTCCTTCAGAAACTCCTTGGAGTCTTAATTTGGTTCTGAGGGCTTTACAGGCTCCTCCGTTTGAACCTATGCATTCTCTGGATATTTAATTACTTATTTTGTTCCTTTTGGCCATCTCTTCTGCTAGAAGAGTTTCCGAGTTATCTGCTCTTTCTTGTGAATCTCCTTTTCTGATTTTTCATCAGGATAAGGCGGTGTTGCGGACTTCATTTCATTTTTTGCCTAAAGTTGTGAATTCTAACAACATTAGTAGAGAAATTGATGTCCCTTCATTGTGTCCTAATCCTAAGAATTCTCTGGAGAGATCTTTACATTCTTTGGATGTAGTAAGAGCTTTGAAATATTATGTTGAAGCTACTAAAGATTTCAGAAAGACTTCTAGTCTATTTGTTATCTTTTCTGGTTCCAGGAAAGGTCAGAAGGATTCTGCCATTTCTTTGGCGTCTTTGTTAAAGTCTTTGATTCATCATGCTTATGTAGTGTCGGGTAAATCCCCGCCTCAAAGGATTACGGCTCATTCTACTAGGTCAGTTTCTACTTCCTGGGCTTTTAGGAATGAAGCTTCTGTTGATCAAATTTGCAAAGCAGCAACTTGGTCTTCTTTGCATACTTTTACTAAATTCTACCATTTTGGTGTCTTTTCTTCTTCAGAAGCAGTTTTTGGTAGAAAAGTACTTCAGGCAGCTGTTTCAGTTTGATTCTTCTGCTTATTATTTAAATTTTTTGATTTGGGTTGTGGATTATTTTTTCAGCAGAATTGGCTGTCTTTATTTTATCCCTCCCTCTCATAGAAACATAGAAACATAGATATTGACGGCAGATAAGAGCCATAGGCCCAGCAAGTCTGCCCCACCTTACCTAACAGTATAAACTTATCTAGTTCGTAGGATAGCCCTATGCTTGTCCCATGCATTTTTAAAGTCCCCCACAGTGTTTGTTGCTACTACCTCTTGAGGAAGTTTATTCCATAAATCAATCACTCTTTCTGTAAAGAAGTGCTTCCTCAAATTACTCCTGAATCTACTACCCTTTAGCTTGAGCTCATGACCCCTTGTTCTTGAATTTTCCATTTTATGTAAAATACCCACAGCCTCAGTTTTACTAAACCCTTTAATGTACTTGAAAGTTGCTATCATATCACCTCTTTCCCTTCTCTCCTCTAAGCTATACATATTTAGGTCATTGAGCCTATCCTGGTAAGTTTTATTTTTTAGACCATGTACCATTTTGGTAGCCCTCCTTTGCACAGATTCAAGTTTGTTAATATCCTTCTGAAGATATGGTCTCCAGAACTGCACACAATACTCAAGATGAGGCCTAACTAATGATCTATAAAGTGGCATAAGAACCTTACTATTTCTGCTGCAAATACCTCTACCAATACATCCAAGCATTCTGCTAGCCTTACTCGCTGCCTTACTACATTGTTTACTAAGTTTTAAATCATCTGAAATAATAATTCCCAAGTCCTGTTCCTCGTCTGTAACAGTCAGTAAAGTGTCATTGAGTCTGTAATTAACATTTGGATTTTTCTTCCCTAAATGCATTATTTTACACTTTGCTGTGTTAAACTTTAGATCCCAGTCGTTTGTCCAATCCTCCAATTGTTGTATATCACTTCTCATTTTGTCTACCCCCCCTGGAACATCCACTCTGTTGCAAATTTTTGTATCATCTGCAAAGAGACATACTTTCCCCTGTAGCCCTTTGCTGATATCGCAGATAAATATGTTAAACAAAACAGGCCCCAGAACTGACCCCTGAGGAACACCACTAGTAACAGCCCCCTCTGCTGAATGAACTCCATTTACTAAGACACTTTGTTTTCTGTCCTTAAGCCAGCATTCCACCCAGTTCACAATTTTTGAATCTAGACCAAGGAGATATAGTTTGTGAATAAGTTTATTGTGTGGGACGGTGTCAAATGCTTTGCTGAAATCTAGATATGCTACATCAACTGCTCCTCCCTTGTCTAATACTTTTGTTACATAATCAAAGAAGTCAATTAGATTAGTCTGACATGATCTCCCTGAAGTAAAACCATGCTGATTTTGGTCCTCTAAATTGTTTGTCTTTATGTAAGTCATAATTCTTTCCTTTAAGAGGCTTTCCATTAATTTCCCTACTACTGAAGTTAAACTAACTGGCCTGTAGTTGCCAGATTCTTCTCTACTGCCCTTTTTATGAAGAGGTATTACATTTGCTATTCTCCAATCATCTGGGACAGCTCCTGTTAATAGTGACTGATTAAACAGATCAGTTAATGGGACAGTTAGCACTGAACGAAGTTCTTTTAAAACCCTTGGATGAATATTATCAGGACCCACTGCCTTTGTAACATTTATTTTTGATAATGCTAACAAAACCTCATCCTCTGTAAAAAGATTACTGTTAAGCTTGTTTCTATTTTGCATAGCATCCCTTAATGTAGACATTGTATCTTCACAATCTTTAGTGAAAACAGAACAGAAGTAATCATTGAGACAGTCTGCAATCTGCTTATCTCCTTCTATTATTCTACCATCAACTGATTTCAATTTTACTATTCCTACCTTATTTTTTCTTCTTTCACTGATATATCTAAAGAATGTTTTGTCCCCATGTTTTACTGACTGTGCTATCTTCTCTTCTGCATCAGCTTTAACCTTCCTAATTAACTGCTTAGTCTTTTTTTGTTGGAGTCTCCATATTTTCATATCATCATCTGCTTGTGTGTGTCTGTAATTTTTATAAGCTATCTTTTTTGTCTTTACAGCATGTGCTACTTCTTTGGAAAACCAAATTGGTTTCCGCTTTCTTTTACTTTTACAGACATGTCTAATACAGTGTGCGGTTGCATCTAAAATGGCACCTTTCACAAATTCCCACTGTTCTTGAACCCCTGTAATAAGATTTTTCCCCTTTAAATAGTTTTTTAGGTATTCTCCCATTAATGAAAAATCTGCCGTCCTAAAGTCTAAAACTTTTGTTTTAGTCTGGGTGTACAGTTCCTGAACATGAATACTAAACCAAACAGATTGATGATCACTGGATCCTAAGTTCTCACCTACAGACACATCTGAAACTGTATCACTGTTTGTAAGTATTAGATCTAATATAGCTTCCTTACGAGTTGGTTCCTTGACTAATTGTTCAAGTGATTCCCCTAGCAGAGATTCAAGAATATACCTGCTTCTAGCCGATCTAGCAGAAGGAATCTTCCAGTCTATATCTGGCAAATTAAAGTCCCCCAGTACTATAACCTTACCCTTCATGGTCATTTTGGTTATTTCATCTAATAACAGATTGTCCAGTTTTTCATCCTGCAATGGAGGCCTATATACAACCCCTATTCTAAAAACATTTTTATCTCCAATTTCCAAAGTCACCCAAATACTTTCCACCTCATCATTTGTTCCTACAATTTCAGTAACCTTTATATTTTCATTTACATACAAAGCAACTCCTCCACCTTTCTTTCCTACTCTGTTCTTTTTAAATAACCTGTATCCAGGTATGACTATGTCCCAGTCATGCAAATCATTGTACCATGTTTCTGTTATAGCTACTAAATCCAAGTTGTCCCTAGTCATTATTGAAATGAGTTCAGGTAATTTATTTCCTAAGCTGCGAGCATTTGTGCTCATGGCACGAAGAATTTTTCTACTAGAATTTCTAGAATTGTTACTTGGACTAACAGTTTTGGCATGCTGTGGGGGGCAGGTGGATATATTAATGCTACCCCCCTTTATTAGTTTAAATGATTTCTAATAAAGTATTTGAACTCCTCTCCCAGATACTCTGTTCCTTTAGCATCCAAATGCAAGCCATCTCTCCTAAATAACCTAGTATCTTTCCAAACAGAGCTATAATGGCCAATAAAACCAAATCCTCGTTCCCTGCACCACTTATCTAACCAAGAATTAAATGTTGTTATCCGCTCCATCTTTCCTGCTTCCTGGTCATACACAGGTAAAATAGCAGAAAATGATAGAGTTGATGCCACAGTCTCTAAATGATTACCTAGGTCACAAAACTCTTTCTGAACAGCAGCAACATGATTACTAGCCAGATCATTTGTTCCTAAATGAACAATCACATCCAACTCACTTCCCTTTCCTGCTGCCTTAACAATTCTCAAAATACGATTCCTATCCCTGTGAGCAGTAGCTCCTGGAAGACATCTAACCTCCCTTGTTTCTCCTTTACTTTCACCTAAATACACATTCCTCAAAATAGAGTCACCCACTAACAGTCTTTTTCTCAAAAACACATCTGCAGTTCTTTCCTGTGTTATGTTACCTGGAGAATCAGGTGCCAATAGATTTAAATTACCTGTTACAGCTTCAGAGGGCTCAGAAACAGCAATCTCCTCATCACAAGTGTATTCGGCAAGAGCAGCATAGGAGTTTTGCAATGGCAGAGGTTGTGGGCAATGCTTCTGGTCTACTGTTCTAATTCTTCCAGAGCCTACAGTGATCCATCTGCCTCTCCTTGCTGATCTCTGGGGTAGAGGGGCTTCTTTCTGAGGCAGCTTTGTAGAGGTAACAGGTATGTTACTTACCTTAGCTTGAAGTTTAGCTATTTCCTCCCTTAACAGGGAAAACTGCTTACAAACAGGACAGCCCCTAAATCTCCAAAAAGTAGAACGATTAAAAAGTGCAAAACACCCATTGCACTGTATCTGAGACATTTTAAACTATGCAACACTTTAACAATAAGAAAAATATAAGTATTATTTTCTACTGAATAAGCCTGAATAACCCTGAATAACTCCTGAAATAACTCAAATATCCTTATGTATTTAATCCTTTTGTAGTTTGATCTCTTTGCTAAGAAGCAGAGCTAAATGTTTAGCAGAGCTAAACAGATCTCTTTAAATACCCTCAGAAAGATAGGGTGGGGTCCCTCCTAATTGCTCACCTATGCAAACAATCTAATTGTTATCTAATTGCAATACTAAAAACCAGAATACAAAAGAATGTAAATTAACTCAAACCTTTAACTATTCAATTTCTGTAGTGAAACTAATTCACAGTTCAGGTCTACCACCTTTAACTATTCAATTTCTGTAGTGAAACTAATTCACAGTTCAGGTCTACCACCTTTAACTATTCAATTTCTGTAGTGAAACTAATTCACAGTTCAGGTCTACCACCTTTAACTATTCAATTTCTGTAGTGAAACTAATTCACAGTTCAGGTCTACCACCTTTCTGAAATAACTCAAATATCCTTATGTATTTAATCCTTTTGTAGTTTGATCTCTTTGCTAAGAAGCAGAGCTAAAAACTCTAGTGACTCTTGCGTGGAAGTTCCACATCTTGGGTATCTGCTATCCCATACGTCACTAGCTCATGGACTCTTGCCAATTACATGAAAGAAAACATAATTTATGTAAGAACTTACCTGATAAATTCATTTCTTTCATATTGGCAAGAGTCCATGAGGCCCACCCTTTTTTGTGGTGGTTATGATTTTTTTGTATAAAGCACAATTATTCCAATTCCTTCTTTGATGCTTTCGCTCCTTTCTTATCACCCCACTTCTTGGCTATTCGTTAAACTGAATTGTGGGTGTGGTGAGGGGTGTATTTATAGGCATTTTGAGGTTTGGGAAACTTTGCCCCTCCTGGTAGGAATGTATATCCCATACGTCACTAGCTCATGGACTCTTGCCAATATGAAATAAATGAATTTATCAGGTAAGTTCTTACATAAATTATGTTTTTTTCATTGTCTATGTTTTGATTTAAAGAGTAGATAAAGAAAAACAAAAGGAAAAAGGGGAAGATAAAGGGAAAGGAAAGAGATTTAAGAGATTAAATGTCATATTTATGTTTTTGTACAATATAGGAACCTTTTTCCTTTTCTTCTCTATTTTTTATAGGATACCCAATAAGGACGAATTGGTTATATACTCTAAGTATTGTTCAAGTAGGGTTGGTTTGATATTGTATGACTATGCACATGTGTCAATATATTTTGTTTTTATTTTTACTTAAAATACTCTGCGAGGTGACATGAAAATGTGAAATCAGCCTGTCCTCTTTTTTTCTTCTGTTGGACGATAAATAAAACAGTAAACAAGTGTCCACTTGAATGAACTCAGACCAAACCAATTGTTGGTAAAAATCCAAAACAAATCTTTTAGACAAAACTACAATTTATTGAGGCATAATAGAAATGAACAATCTTTTAAACACAAGGTAATCAAAATATGTTATTTCCTTTCAGATATATATATAAATGATAATCCTTCAAAGTCAATTGTCACATTTGCAAAATAAATCAAACAAATGTAAATTAAAGTGATTAGAAAACCCGAATGGGCCTCTATTTAAATATATATTGTAGAACTTGGTAAGATAAAGACAACATTAACATGTCAAAAAATAGAAACTAATCATACACAGTTATGCATTCATTGATATACTAGATACATAGTAGAACATGATAAACATAAAAGTACTTAAGAAACAAGAGTTGCATTTTAAATATATTCATGAAAATTAGACATATGAAATGTCTCCACTGGGTGAGAAGAAAAGAGGGAGAAAAGAAGAGGAGAAAAGAAAATGCGAAAGATGGAAAAGAGCGTAAGTGTATTTGTGGTGGAAATGATGGATTATTTATATGGGGCTATGCTCCCAAATAAAACATTGAAGTTCCACTGCGTTATTCACTTTATAGATATACGAATTCATGGACTTAATATATCTTAAGATGTCTACAACTTGTCCCAAACTTGGTGGAGCTTATTTCAACACATCTGAGCCAGGACCAACTTCACAGCCAGGAAAAGATAAACACAGAATCATTTCTGCTGCAGAGGTAGATTATGAGGGAATATGTGAAATAGATGTGCGCTATGGGAAAATAGGACAGGAATATTTGTTGTAGTACAGTGATGAAATGACTGGTGCCACAAAGAAGCAATTTTAGGGCATGTCCGCCAGATGTGTAGTGGGTAGTGATGTCGCAAACCTAAAAAAATTGGGTTGGCGAACGCGAACTTTCACAAAAGTTCACGAATGGGCGAACCGCCATAGACTTCAATAGGCAGGCGAATTTTAAAACCCACAGGGACTCTTTCTGGCCACAATAGTGATGGAAAAGTTGTTTCAAGGGCACTAACACCTGGACTGTGGCATGCCGGAGGGGGATCCATGGCAAAACTCCCATGGAAAATTACATAGTTGATGCAGAGTCTGGTTCCGAAATAGCAGACTTATATGGCTCTGGCGTTGCTTTTTGGTAATTAGAAATCTGCTAAATGCCACTGCGCACCAAACGTGTTTTATGCCCAGCAGTGAAGGGGTTAATTAGGGAGCATGTAGGCAGCTTGTAGAGTTAATTTTAGCTTAAGTGTAGTGTAGTAGACAGCCCAAAGTATTGATCTAGGCCCATTTTGGTATATTTAATGCCACCATTTCACCACCAAATGCGATCAAATTTAAAAAAAACTTAAATTTTTTCGCAATTTTAGGTTTCTCACTGAAATTATTTACAAACAGCTTGTGCAATTATGGCACAAATGGTTGTAAATGCTTCTCTGGGATCCCCTTTCTTCAGAAATAGCAGACATATATGACTTTGGTGTTGCTTTCTGGTAATTAGAAGGCCGCTAAATGCTGCTGCGCATCACACGTGTATTATGGCTAGCAGTGAAGGGGTTAATTAGGTAGTTTGTAGGCAATGTTAATTTCGTCGACTAAAACTAGACTAAAATGAGTATAAAACTAAAGAAATTTTGATGACTAAAATACGACTAAAACTAAAATGGCATTTTAGTCAAAAGACTATGACTAAAACTAAATCAAAATGACATTTTAGTCAAAAGACTATGGGGCCTAGTTATCAAGCCGTCAACCTCAAATACGCTGGAATTCCGCAGCGTATTTGTGGCGAGGCTGATTCGCCTTAGTTATCAAAGGCTCGAGACCGGCAAAAGTAGAATTTTGTGACGTAAACTTCGATCCGCCGGACTCAGTCCGACACAGATCGATTCTTACGTCACTCCAGATGTTCCGCACACAAGTGCGGCACATTCTCACTACTTTTGCTAGTTATCAAAAAACTAGCAGGTACGCTCGGCACTTTTACGGCCCAGCGTACCTGGTTTTCAAACCGCCACCCCTGGAGGTGGCGGATCCCATAGGAATCAATGGGAGTCTGACCATAGCGAAAGTACAAGTTCGCTGCTGCCAGACATCCCATTGATTCCTATGGGAGCTGTCTACACCTAACACCCTAACATGTACCCCGAATCTAAACACCACTAATCTGTCCCCCCTACACCGCCGCAACTAAATAAAGTTATTACCCCTTAAACCGCCGCTCCCGGAGCCCACCGCAAGCTACTCTATACATATTAACCCCTAAACCGCCGCTCCCGGAGCCCACCGCAACTATAATAAATGTATTAACCCCTAAACCGCCGCTCCCTGAACCCGCCGCAGCCTATATTAAATGTATTAACCCCTATCCTGCCCCCCCTACACCGTCGCCACCTATAATAAATTTATTAACCCCTAATCTGCCCCACAGAACACTGCTACTGAAACTAGTACACTGAACAAATGCCATGTTAAATGCATACATAAATGCGTGCATGCATTATGATTACGTGTTAAACATTGCGGAGGCATAATGTAGTTTATAAACAAACAACTGTTTAGACAGAAGTTACGTGTGCAATACTTTAAAATAATTTGATTACATTATGGATTTAAATATAACAAAAATTAACATCAATAAAATACAGAAATAGTTTCATGCGCACGTGATAAAAAATATTACACTTTTATAGAGATTTCTTTCGAGCATGTGAATAATGTTCCTATAACACTCGTGGGATACTCCTCTATCAGACCAAACTCGGCCAGTAGTCTTGTTATTCCGGCTTCGAGTCAGAATGATAGTGAATATCCCAGAGCAGAGAAAGTTAGTAAGATGAGGAAGGCGGCACTGACCACAGGCAGGACAGTCCCCAACAGCAATGACAGAGCAGTCCAAGAATGAACCACTAGAATGGTCAGGCAGGCAGGGTTTGGCAACAGTAAAGCAGTCCAAGGGCACACCACTAGAATGGTCAGGCAGGCAGGTTAAGCAACAGTAATTCAATCCAGCAGTTAAGGGGTAAAACAGGTAGAGTTGTCAGACAGACAGGTTCAACAACAGTAATTAGGCACATAGATACAATGATCTGTCACACCCAGGAGCACACAAATTAATACCTATACTTGGGCAGTGACAGATTGTTTGTACAAACTTTAAATAGGCTCAGGATTCATGCCACAGAGGTCCAAACGGCATCAGGAGCATGCGGCGATGATGTCAGCACAGCACGCATCTGGACCCGACACTACCCCTGGCAACGAGCGGGGAAGGAGACGCTGCGCCCCTAGCAACGGCTAGAGACATAGCCCCCTCCTCAAGGGTTCCCTTCAGGAACTAGAGTTGACCTCAAAGGATGAGCAGCATGAAATCTGGAGACCAGAGATGGAGCATGCACATCACAGGAATGATCCAGGAATGATCTGCCACGGAGTAACTCTTCCAATGTATCAGATACTGCAGTTGTCTGCGGCTGTATCTGGAGTCCAGGATCTTAGCTACCTCATATTTTTGTCACCACGGACCAGGAGCAGAGGAGGAGGAGCTTGGAGCTTGGTATATCTATCCTTGATGTAAGGTTTAAGTAGTGAGATGTGGAAGACTGGATGTATGTGTAGGGTTTTTGGCAAGGCCACTTTGTAGGCAACAGGAGACAGTCTTTTCAGGATCTTATAAGGGCTGATAAACCTAGACCCCAATTTGTTAAAGGTTTGATGAAGACGAATGTGTGGAGTAGAGATCCAAACACGTTCACCGACTTGGATGGCATGTACAGAAGCCCTATGACGATCAGCAAACTTATTATATCTAGAGACAGCTGAACGTAGCTGAGAGCGAATATGTTGCCAATGAGTGGTGAGTCCAGTGACATGCTGGTCTGTGGCAGGGACCCTAGTGGACTGAGCTGAAAGAGGGAAGACATGAGGTTGATACCCTGCTGCGGCTTGAAATGGAGAACATTGAAGAGAAGAGTGCCAATGAGTGTTTCTTGCCAGCTCAGCTAGGGGTAGCAACTCAGACCAGTTGGTATGCAAGTGTTAACAAAGGTTCTAAGGTAGGCTTCAAGATCCTGGTTTGCTCTCTCAGTTAGTCCATTGGTCTGAGGATGGTAGCCAGAAGACAAGGAAACAGTGATCCCAATTAACTTACAAAAAGCTCTCCAAAAGGCAGAGATGAACTGTGGACCTCTTTCGGAAACAATATTCAGAGGAATGCCATGAAGTCGTACCACATGCAAGAGAAAAAGGGACGATAATTCTTGAGCAGAATGCAGTTTGGTTAGGGGTTTGAAGTGAGCCAGTCTGGAAAAGCGGTCCACCACAACCCAGATAACTGTATGGTGGTCAGAAGAAGGAAGGTCCACAATGAAGTCCATTGTTATGTGTGTCCATGGTTGTTTGGGAATGGACAGTGTTTGGAGCAAGCCAGGAGGCCAAGATCGGGGCGTCTTGTTGGCAGCAAAAGTTGTGCAGGCTTTCACATAATCCTGAGCATCAAAATTCATAGTAGGCCACCAAACATGTTGGGAAAGACGCTTGAAAGTCGTAGTCAAACCAGGATGTCCTGAGAGTTTGCTATCATGAGCCCAGGCTAGCACAGGGATACGTAGGTTCAGGGATACAAAGAGGATATCGGAGGCCATGGGGGCTCCAGGAGGTTTACTAGACTGAGCACTTTGCAATCTTTGCAGAAGGGTGGTATTGAGTTGAGCAACCCCACAGGAGGGGCATATGATGTGTTCAATAGGAGCTTCTGAGGAATTACTTGTGAGGGAATTGACGGGAAAGGGCGTCCGCCTTCTTGTTCTTGCTCCCAGGAAGATAAGAGACCACAAAGTGAAAACAGGAAAAGAACAAGGCCCATCTGGCCTGTCGAAGATTGAGTCGACAGTGCAGTGTCTAGGTAAGTCAGATTCTTGTGGTCGGTGAGAATCTGAATAGGATTGGCGGTGCTCTCTAACCAATGATGCCATTCAGTTAAAGCCATCTTAATGCCTAAGAGTTTATGATTACCCACATCGTAGTTCCTCTCAGCAGGAGTAAAGCATTTAGAGAAAAAGGCTACAGGGTGTTACTTGGAAGTCAAAGGGTCCCTTTGGGTAAGAACTGCTCCAGCCCCTATCTCGGAGGCATCAACCTCTAAAGTGAACTGTAGGTCAGGATCAGGATGGCGGAGCACAGGAGCTGAACAGAAACCTTTTTCAGACAAGAAAAGGCATGTATGGCCTCATGGGGGCAATGTTTACAGTCTTTGTTCCGTTTTGTCAATTCAGTGAGAGGAGTGACTGTTGCGGTAATAATTGGAGAATCCCAAGAACCTCTGTAATTCCTTTAAAGAGGTAGGTTGAGGCCATTCTAGAACTGCAGTGAGTTTAGTAGGATCCATGGCAAAACCCTCCTTCGAGATGACATAGAACGCGTTTTATTGATAAAGCTCTAGGAGAGAGCGAAACGCGTTGAATTGTGGGACTGTGCACCTTCAACTACAAAATTAATACTTTTTATTACCATCTTCCAACAACCCGGGTTGCTCATTTACCAACTATAACTTCCTTAGCGGCTGGAAAACCTGCGTGCATCAGCACTAAGGGCAGGTAAAATTCATATTGCATGGAAACTCTTTCCTAAACCACATCCACTAATATCTGTGATATTTCTACAAATATAAGATTTGTGAGACAAGAAAGTTATAAGCAAGAATCAAGACGAGCTTCTAAAGCGCTGATTGGCAGGCGCCCCAAAGTACCGGGTGTGACGTAAGACGCCAAGAATACGAGGAATTTGCCAACCACGATACACTGCAGAATGTATTGGATACCCTGCTGTCTTGGATAAACAAGCTTTAAGGTACGATACTTGACAAGAAGCTGCCAACTGTGATACATTGTTGATTGTAGACACAGGACGCATTGGATACCCTGCTGTCTTGGATAAACAAGTTTAAAGGTACGATCCTTGATGAAAATTTGTTGTTAGCCAATATTGCACCGCTTCACTACTAAGAATTTGCCAAATCTAACACTTTATATCTTATTGTCAGCTGAAACTGACTCTTTTCCATAAAAATGAGCTCAATTATGAACACTTTCTAATTGCTTTTAATTTTTATGCAAACATTGACAAAATAGGAAAACCGTTTTGTCAAGAGATTTTTATATGTTTTCTCGTAAGGAATACAACCTAATATACAGAGAACACAGAAAATAGTATTCAATTTATTTATACTATTGTATCTAACAACTGAAAACAGATTAAGCCTCTGAAAAGATACAAAGTATCTCTATTCTCTGTCTACTCCGTAACAATCTAATAAGTATATCTTGAATAATTAATTATAGTGGTTTATGTTAGAGACGTCTCTATTAAATGTTGTATTATATATTTATGCCTAGTCATATGATGGTGTTTTTATGTGAAATTAAATATTTTTATGCCTTTATTATAAGGTTTCTATAGATTTTTCGCACATCAATTTATTTCTCAAAGAACACAACTTTTTGGTATCTTTAGCAGTTAGCGCCCTTACTACACCCACTTTTTCTTTTCACTAATTGTTTAGATTGAAGGATCTAATCTTTTCTGTAAGGAGTTTGATACCCCACATTTGACACCAGCGCACTACAGGGAGTGCAGAATTATTAGGCAAATGAGTATTTTGACCACATCATCCTCTTTATGCATGTTGTCTTACTCCAAGCTGTATAGGCTCGAAAGCCTACTACCAATTAAGCATATTAGGTGATGTGCATCTCTGTAATGAGAAGGGGTGTGGTCTAATGGCATCAACACCCTATATCAGGTGTGCATAATTATTAGGCAACTTCCTTTCCTTTGGCAAAATGGGTCAAAAGAAGGACTTGACAGGCTCAGAAAAGTCAAAAATAGTGAGATATCTTGCAGAGGGATGTAGCACTCTTAAAATTGCAAAGCTTCTGAAGCGTGATCATCAAACAATCAAGCGTTTCATTCAAAATAGTCAACAGGGTCGCAAGAAGCGTGTGGAAAAACCAAGGCGCAAAATAACTGCCCATGAACTGAGAAAAGTCAAGCGTGCAGCTGCCAAGATGCCACTTGCCACCAGTTTGGCCATATTTCAGAGCTGCAACATCACTGGAGTGCCCAAAAGCACAAGGTGTGCAATACTCAGAGACATGGCCAAGGTAAGAAAGGCTGAAAGATGACCACCACTGAACAAGACACACAAGCTGAAACGTCAAGACTAGGCCAAGAAATATCTCAAGACTGATTTTTCTAAGGTTTTATGGACTGATGAAATGAGAGTGAGTCTTGATGGGCCAGATGGATGGGCCCGTGGCTGGATTGGTAAAGGGCAGAGAGCTCCAGTCCGACTCAGACGCCAGCAAGGTGGATGTGGAGTACTGGTTTGGGCTGGTATCATCAAAGATGAGCTTGTGGGGCCTTTTCGGGTTGAGGATGGAGTCAAGCTTAACTCCCAGTCCTACTGCCAGTTTCTGGAAGACACCTTCTTCAAGCAGTGGTACAGGAAAAATCTGCATCCTTCAAGAAAAACATAATTTTCATGCAGGACAATGCTCCATCACATGCGTCCAAGTACTCCACAGCGTGGCTGGCAAGAAAGGGTATAAAAGAAGAAAATCTAATGACATGGCCTCCTTGTTCACCTGATCTGAACCCCATTGAGAACCTGTGGTCCATCATCAAATATGAGATTTACAAGGAGGGAAAATAGTACACCTCTCTGAACAGTGTCTGGGAGGCTGTGGTTGCTGCTGCACGCAATGTTGATGGTGAACAGATCAAAACACTGACAGAATCCATGGATGGCAGGCTTTTGAGTGTCCTTGCAAAGAAAGGTGGCTATATTGGTCACTGATTTGTTTTTATTTTGTTTTTGAATGTCAGAAATGTATATTTGTGAATGTTGAGATGTTATATTGGTTTCACTGGTAAAAATAAATAATTGAAATGGGTATATATTTGTTTTTTGTTAAGTTGCCTAATAATTATGCACAGTAATAGTCACCTGCACACACAGATATCCCCCTAAAATAGCTAAAACTAAAAACAAACTAAAAACTACTTCCAAAAATATTCAGCTTTGATATTAATGAGTTTTTTGGGTTCATTGAGAACATGGCTGTTGTTCAATAATAAAATTAATCCTCAAAAATATAACTTGCCTAATAATTCTGCACTCCCTGTATATCACACACTTTGCTCACACTTATCCAAAGAAGAAGGAATATCACGATAAGTGAGTTCATCTTTGATACGTTCATGGAGACCCCTCCTAAAGGCTGCCTTGAGAGCACTGCCATCCCAAGTGGTTTCAAGTGCCAAGGTGCGGAACTCGATGGCAAATTGTGCCACAATTTCTTTGCCCTGGCGGAGATCCAGGAGAGAATATTCCGCAGCAGAGGTACGGTCAGAAGCCCCAAACACAGAAGATAAAGCAGAAATGAACTCATCAGCATCATGCAGGAGTGTAACATTCTGAGTGTAACATTCTTTTCCAAAAGGGGAGAGACCCAGGCTAGGGCCTTGTCCTTTAGCAGGGAAATGATAAAGGTGACCCTTGACTGATGAGACTGAAAGGTGTAAGAATCATTGCGGAAGTGCAGCCTGCATTGATTTAGAAAACCCCTGCAATTAGTAGTACCTTCATACTTGTCAGGTAAGGGTATCCGGGGTATACTTCCAGAAGCAGAGGAAGAAGTCACAGTACTAGGAGTAGGGACTGGTAGTGTAGCAACAGGAGCGGCATCCCTCGCTACAACTAGTAAGGAGAGTTGATCGGTAATAGCATCTAGCTTTGAATCCATATTCTGCAACTGTGTGGTATGGGTTCCCAACATCTATCCATGAAGATAAACAGCTCGTGCCACCTCATCTGGCGGCTTGGCCCAAGTATAATGTAACGCTTGTGGGATACTCCTCTATCAGACCAAACTCGGCCAGTAGTCTTGTTATCCTATCATCGCGTCAGAATGATAGGGAATATCCCAGAGCAGAGAAAGTTAGTAAGATGAGGAAGGCGGCACTCAACACAGGCAGGACAGTCCCCAGTGGCAACGGCAGAGCAGTCCAAGAATAAACCACTAGAATATTCAGGCAGGGTTTGGCAACAGTAAAGCAGTCCAAGGGCACACCACTAGAATGGTCAGGCAGGCAGGGTTTTGCAACAGTAAAGCAGTCCAAGGGCACACCACTAGAATGGTCAGGCAGGCAGGTTCAGCAACAGTAATTCATTCCAGCAGTTAAGGGGTTAAACAGGTAGAGTAGTCGGACAGGCAGGTTCAGCAACAGTAATTAGGCACATAGATACAATGATCTGTCACACCCAGGAGCACACAAAGTAACACCTATACTTGGGCAGTGACAGATCGTTTGTACAAACTTTAAATAATCGCAGGATTCGCACCACGGAGGTCCGACCGGCATCAGGAGCGTGCGGCGATGATGTCAGCGCCGCACGCATCCAGACCCAACACTACCCCTGGCAAAGAGCAGGGAAGGAGATGCCACGCCCCTAGCAACAGCTAGAGCCAATACCATATTCACATTGCACGCACACAAATACGTTTACGTAATTAACATGCTGATCTTAAATTGAGTTTTTACTCTTACAATTGCTTTGTAGCACAAAGAAGTTACCTCTGTGTAAACAAATAGGCCACTACTTGGTACGGATGTGTTTAAGGAGACAGTGTACTAGAATAATTGCACACATCCTACAATAAATTTTAATTTTTTACTATTACATTGAATGGAATTATTTAAAATATTTAAACATTATCATACTGTTATGAATTATTAAAAATATAAATATAGCCAAATAGTTTTCTTTTAATAAGAAATAGATATACACTTCAGCTGCTAAAAACAAATTGCAAACTAAGGCCTAGATTTGGAGTTTGGCGGTAGCCGTGAAAACCAGCGTTAGAGGCTCCTAACGCTGGTTTTAGGCTACCGCCGGTATTTGGAGTCAGTCAAAAAAGGGTCTAACGCTCACTTTTCAGCCGCGACTTTTCCATACCGCAGATCCCCTTACGTCAATTGCGTATCCTATCTTTTCAATGGGATCTTTCTAACTCCGGTATTTAGAGTCGTGGCTGAAGTGAGCGTTAGAAATCTAACGACAAAACTCCAGCCGCAGAAAAAAGTCAGTAGTTAAGAGCTTTCTGGGCTAATGCCGGTTCATAAAGCTCTTAACTACTGTGCCCTAAAGTACACTAACACCCATAAACTACCTACCTACCCCTAAACCAAGGTCCCCCCACATCGCCGACACTCGATTAAATTTTTTTAACCCCTAATCTGCCGACCGCCACCTACGTTATCCTTATGTACCCCTAATCTGCTGCCCCTAACACCGCCGACCCCTATATTATATTTATTAACCCCTAATCTGCCCTCCCTAACATCGCCGACACCTAACTTCAATTATTAACCCCTAATCTGCCGAACCGAATCTCGCCGCTATTCTAATAAATGTATTAACCCCTAAAGCTAAGTCTAACCCTAACACTAACCCTAACACTAACACCCCCCTAAGTTAAATATAATTTAAATCTAACGAAATAAATTAACTCTTATTAAATAAATTATTCCTATTTAAAACTAAATACCAATAACAAAGCCCCCCAAAATAAAAAAAATGCCCTACCCTATTCTAAATTACAAAAGTTCAAAGCTCTTTTACCTTACCAGCCCTGAACAGGGCCCTTTGCGGGGCATGCCCCAAAGAATTCTGCTCTTTTGCCTGTAAAAAAAAACATACACTACCCCCCCCAACATTACAACCCACCACCCACATACCCCTAATCTAACCCAAACCCCCCTTAAATAAACCTAACACTAAGCCCCTAAAGATCTTCCTACCTTATCTTCACCTCACCGGGTATCATCGATCGGTCCTGGCTCCAAAATCTTCATCTAAGCCCAAGCGGGGGCTAGACATCCATCATCTGACGGCGGAAGAAGTCCAGAAGAGGCTCCAAAGTCTTCATCCTATCCGGGAAGAAGAGTAGATCCGGACCGGCAACCATCATCTTCCAAGCGGCATCTTCTATCTTCATCCGATGAGGACCGGCTCCATCTTGAAGACCTCCACCGCGAACCCATCTTCTTCCAACGACGACTTCCCGACGAATGACGGTTCCTTTAAGGGACGTCATCCAAGATGGCGTCCCTCGAATTCCGATTGGCTGATAGGATTGACTGGAACAGCCAATAGAATGCGAGCTCAATCTGATTGGCTGATTGAATCAGCCAATCGGATTGAACTTGATTCTGATTGGCTGATTCCATCAGCCAATCAGAATATTCCTACCTTAATTCCGATTGGCTGATAGAATCCTATCAGCCAATCGGAATTCGAGGGACGCCATCTTGGATGACGTCATTTAAAGGAACCGTCATTCGTCGTCTAGTCGTCGGTTGAAGAGGATGTTCCGCGTCGGCTTGGAAGAAGATGGTTCCGCTCCGCTCCAGAAGAAAGAAGATTGAAGATGCGGCTTGATAGAAGACTTCATCCAGATGATGGACTTCCAACTTCAGCCCGAGGATGGATTTCTTCAGTCGCCGCTTGGATCCAGACTTCAGCCCGAGGATGGACGTCACTCTTCAGCCACCCGCTTGGGCTTGGATCAACACTTCCGAGGCTTGGATCAAGACTTCCGAGGACGGATCGGTGAACCTGGTATGGTGAAGATAAGGTAGGAAGATCTTCAGGGGCTTAGTGTTAGATTTATTTAAGGGGGGTTTGGGTTAGATTAGGGGTATGTGGGTGGTGGGTTGTAATGTTGGGGGGGTGGTATTGCATGTGTTTTTTTTACAGGCAAAAGAGCTGAATTTCTTGGGGCATGCCCCACAAAGGGCCCTGTTCAGGGCTGGTAAGGTAAAAGAGCTTTGAACTTTTTTAATTTAGAATAGGGTAGGGCATTTTTTTATTTTGGGGGGCTTTGTTATTTTATTAGGGGGCTTAGAGTAGGTGTAATTAGTTTAAAATTGTTGTAATATTTTTCTAATGTTTGTAAATATTTTTTTATTTTTTGTAACTGAGTTCTTTTTTATTTTTTTGTGCTTTAGTTAGTTTATTTAATTGTATTTATTTGTAGATATTGTATTTAATTAATTTATTGATAGTGTAGTGTTAGGTTTAATTGTAGGTAATTGTAGGTATTTTATTTAATTATGTATTGATAGTGTAGTGTTAGGTTTAATTGTAACTTAGGTTAGGATTTATTTTACAGGTAAATTTGTAATTATTTTAACTATTTTAGCTATTAAATAGTTCTTAACTATTTAATAGCTAGTGTACCTGGTTAAAATAAATACAAAGTTACCTGTAAAATAAATATAAATCCTAAAATAGCTATAATATAATTATAATTTATATTGTAGCTATATTAGGATTTATTTTACAGGTAAGTATTTAGCTTTAAATAGGAATAATTTATTTAATAAGAGTTAATTAATTTTGTTAGATTTAAATTATATTTAAGTTAGGGGGGTGTTAGTGTTAGGGTTAGACTTAGCTTTAGGGGTTAATACATTTATTAGAATAGCGGTGAGCTCCAGTCGGCAGATTAGGGGTTAATGTTTGAAGTTAGGTGTCTGCGATGTTAGGGAGGGCAGATTAGGGGTTAATACTATTTATTATAGGGTTAGTGAGGCGGATTAGGGGTTAATAACTTTATTATAATAGCGGTGCGGTCCGGTCGGCAGATTAGGGGTTAATAAGTGTAGGCAGGTGGAGGCGACGTTGTGGGGGGCAGATTAGGGGGTTAATAAATATAATATAGGGGTCGGCGGGTGTTAGGGGCAGCAGATTAGGGGTACATAGGGATAATGTAAGTAGCGGCGGTTTTACGGAGCGGCAGATTAGGGGTTAATAATAATATGCAGGGGTCAGCGATAGCGGGGGCGACAGATTAGGGGTTAATAAGTGTAAGGTTAGGGGTGTTTAGACTCGGGGTACATGTTAGAGTGCTAGGTGCAGACGTAGGAAGTGTTTCCCCATAGCAAACAATGGGGCTGCGTTAGGAGCTGAACGCTGCTTTTTTGCAGGTGTTAGTTTTTTTTTCAGCTCAAACAGCCCCATTGTTTCCTATGGGGGAATCGTGCACGAGCACGTTTTTGAAGCTGGCCGCTTCCGTAAGCAACTCTGGTATCGAGAGTTGCAGTTGCGTTAAATATGCTGTACGCTCCTTTTTTGGAGCCTAACGCAGCCATTCTGTGGACTCTCAATACCAGAGTTATTTTAAAGGTGCGGCCAGAAAAAAGCCAGTGTTAGCTACGCGGGTCGTTACCGACAAAACTCTAAATCTAGCCGATATAAAGGATGTACATAATACTGTACCTTAAGTTGTTGTCATTAAAACTATCCCATTACTATAAACAAATAAGGACACCGGTGTATTATCATTTAGAACATTTATTTTAATATTTGTAGCACTGGCATATTTTAATTACTACTCAAGAAAATAAGGTTACACAACAGTGTTCACTTTGGAGTCCAAAACGAGTGTTGTGAATTCCATCAACACCAAAACCAAGGCAAAATTGCTGTGTCCATGCACATACTTCCTCCCTTAGGCCTTACAGTTAACATCAACAAGATCTCTGCTATAATCATTGGATGTAAGGCGACATCAAGACAGTCCCAATAATGCTAATGATCATGATTTAATTAAGCATTTTTCTCCTGATTTTTATATGTGTTTGGTAAACGTCTGTAGCTCTTATTTTGTGATTTTATAATCCATAAGTAACATTTGTATGGAGTCTTTTGTTGTCTATTTATGAACTATTTATGAACTACTAGCTAATCTATACTACCTATATTCTTCTACTAACAAATAATTTAGAGTACTTTTTCATTACTGGACTGATTTTGCCAGCAAATTGCGCTATATATTTTTTGTCCGTTGAACTGCGCTCAAGTTAATTCAATAGCATCCCTATTCTTTCACTCGTATTACAAGTTGGAAGTAAAATATTAGTACATAAGCAAAAGCCTTAGGCTCATTCACATCTGGAGGTCAAATAGTACAGCCGTGCTAACTCCCTCTCCTCATAGACTTCTATGGGGCCATTTCTGGCTTTTTCTCGCACACTAAACCGAAAATGCCTTGTACAACTGAGCTAAAGCCGAAGGTGCATTAAGAAATAGTTCAAATAGCTTCAATTATATATATATATATATATATATATATATATATATATATATATATATATAGTATATATTGAGCTATATAAAGATTTATATTTAAAATTAAAAAGAACATTTTCTTCTATGTGAAGAACAAAGGTATTTGAAGTATTTGTATTAAAAAAAAACATACTAAACTTGTTTAAAATGGACAATTTATATGACAAAGTGTTTGATAGGGAAGGGCTCAAAGGTATATATAGATATAATATGTTTGTGTGTATGGGTTAATCCATCTCACGAGGTCCAACAGCATGACAATTTTTAATTTTCCTATGGCTAGATTATGAGTTGTGCGTTAGGGTTAAGAAGCAGCATTGAGAGGTCCCAGCACTGATTTTAAACGCCCGCTGGTATTACGAGTCTTGAAATGACAGGCTCACCGTTCACTTTTTTGGCCAGACTCGGAAATACCGCAAATCCACTTACGTCAATTGCATATCCTATATTTTCAATGGGACTTGCATAATGCTGGTATTACAAGTCTAACCAAAAGTGAGTGGTAGACCCTCTTCTGACTGGTACCTGACCTGACTGGTACTGCATTTTAAAGTCAGTAGTTAAGAGTTTTACACTACAACGCTGTAACATAAAACTCTTAACTAAAGTGATAAAAAGTACACTAACACCTATAAACTACCTATTAACCCCTAAACCAAGGCCCCCCAACATCGCAAACACTAAAATACAAATTTTAACCCCTAATCTGCTGAACCGGACATCGCCACCACTATATGAAATATATTAACCCCTAAACCACCGCACTCCCGCATCGCAAACACTCGTTAAATATTATTAACCCCTAATCTGCCAGTCCTAATATCGTCAACACCTACCTACATTTATTAACCCCTAATCTGCCGACCCCAACGTCTCCACCACTATATTAAATGTATTAACCCCTAAATCTAAGTCTAACCCTAACCCCACTTAACTTAAATATAATTACAATAAATCTAAATAAAAATACTACAATTAACTAAATAATTCCTATTTCAAACTAAATACTTACCTATAAAATAAACCCTAAGATAGCTACAATATAACTAATAGTTACAATGTATCTAGCTTAGGGTTTATTTTTATTTTACAGGCAAGTTTGTATTTATTTTAACTAGGTACAATAGTTATTAAATAGTTATTAACTATTTAATAACTACCTAGTTAAAATAAAGACAAATTTACATGTAAAATAAAACTTAACCTAAGTTACAATTACAACTAACACTACACTATAATTAAATAAATTACCTAAACTAAATACAATTAATTACAATTTAAAAAAATTATCTAAATTACGAAAAAACCCCACTAAATTACAGAAAATAATAAAAAGATTTATAAACTAATTACACCTACTCTAATCCCCCTAACAAAATAAAAAAGCCCCCCAAAATAAAAAGCCGTACTCTACACTAAATTACAAATAGCCCTTAAAAGGGCCTTTTGCAGGGCATTGCCCCAAAGTAATCAGCTCTTTTAACTATAAAAAAGTACAATTCCCCCCCAACATTAAAACCCACCACCCACACAACCAACCCTACTCTAAAACTAGTTAATAGTAATTAAATAGTTAATAACTATTTAATAACTATTGTACCTAGTTAAAATAAATACAAAGTTGCCTGTAAAATTAAAATAAACCCTAAGATTAGTTATATTGTAGCTATCTTAGGGTTTATTTTATAGGTAAGTATTTAGTTTTAAATAGGAATAATTTAGTGAATTGTATTAATTTTATTTAGAATTATTTAAATTAAATTTGTTAGGGGGGGTTAGGGTTAGACTTAGATTTAGGGGTTAATAACTTTATTATAGTGGTGGCGACATTGTGGGCGGCAGATTAGGGGTTAATAAATGTAGTTAGGTTGCGGCGACATTGGGGGCAGCAGATTAGGGGTTAATAAATATAATGTAGGGTTCGGCGATGTTGGGGGCAGCAGATTAGGGGTTCATAAGTATAATGTAGATGGCGGCGGTGACCAGAGTGGCAGATTAGGGGTTAATAATATAATGCAGGTGTCAGCGGATAGATTATGGGTTAATAAGTGTAAGATTAGGGATGTTTAGACTCGGGGTTCATGTTAGGGTGTTAGGGGTAGACATAAAACTATTTCCCCATAGGAATCAATGGGGCTGCGTTAGAAGCTTTATGCTGCTTTTTTGCAGGTGTTAGGTTTTTTTTCAGCCGGCTCTCCCCCATTGATTCCTATTGGGAAATCATGCACAAGCACGTTTTACATGCTCACCGATACCGTAAGCAGCGCTGGTATTGAGGTGAGATGTGGAGCTAAATTTTGCTCTTCGCTCACTTTTTTGCGGTTAATGCCGGGTTTCTAAAATACCGGTGTTGTCTGTAAGTGAGCGGTGAGCATAAACTGCTCGTTAGCACCGCACCCCTGTTAACGCAAAACTCGTATTCTAGGTGCTAGTTTCTTTAGTGATTACCTCTATGTGTTGGTATTGTAAAACCACCCATTTTTACTTTACTTGGTTTAACCAGCCATCTTTGTGTCATGGTGTACAATAAATTTTTATTTTACAGAGGTTTACAGAAACCTCAATATCTAAGCCCAGGATGGTGTTAGCTTGTTGGAACAAAAACCGATCTCTAGATCACATTATAAGGTACATGTGCATATATAAGTATTTTCCACATTCTTCATTCTTAGACTTAGAACTGAAGTCCTAGGGGCCGATTTATGTAAGTGCGAGCGGACATGATACAATGTAGCGTATCATGTCCGCTGCACATCGATACTGCTGGTGCAATGCCGCCCCCTGCAGATTCGTGGCCAATCAGCCGCTAGTATTCGATTGGGTTGATTTCTGTCTGCGGCCTCAGAGCAGGCGGACAAGTTATGGAGCAGCGGTCTTTACACCGCTGCTTCATTACTTCTGTTTACAGGGGCATCAAGCTTCATACAGAGTTTGATAAATTGGCCCCCTAATATAATGAATAAAATTGCTGTCGAGTCTCAGTCCTAATTTTTTTTTTAGGGGGGATAACTAGGTAAATATAGTGAGCATGCCAAACATTTTAGGTTTGAAGCTTCTCTTTATTTATTCTTTTTTTTTTTTTTATGGGAGGCAAGAAAGTGAAATTTTTTAACATTTCCCCTCACTTTCAAATTTTAATATCTCTGATGGGGGACCAGATAGGAACCTGAATTTTTTACATACATATAAGTCCTCTATGGTAGATTTGAGTTTGAGATTCCACTGATTACAGGGTTAGGGCTAGTAGAAATCTGGAGAAAAGCCTACTTTATTTATGTGTTTTGATAAATTATAAGATAAGAAGTAATATAACAAATAATAAAAAAATTAACTGTGTTTTACACTAATTATGTTTATTATTGACACACTACAAATGCAAGCTACATATTTGATTAGAAGCTGTGAGATTTCCTCACTCTCGAAAAAGTTGTGGGAGCTTATAGTGGCAGTAGTCAACTTGGCAGGTGTCAGTTTTCTGAGAACATTGTCCATGGTAACCCATGCTTTGTCTACAGTAGATATCTTGAATGATGTTCTTGGTACAGGTTTTACAAAAACATCACAGTTTTCTTTGCTGATGTCCTCAATCAAGCCTAACCACCATTGGTCATCATAGAGACAAGCAATACAGTCATTATTCTGTAGGATCAGGGGGACACATTTCATCACTGCATGTTCTTCAGTAATCTCCGGTGACATTTTCTTGTAAAAGGAATTCTGTTACACTCATCAAACCTTTCCTTGAGTTTCAGTTCATAACATTCAGTTACTTCCTTGCTTTTGACATAGTGTATGTAACCCCCTTAACCCCTTAATGACCACAGCACTTTTCCATTTTCTGTCCGTTTGGGACCAAGGCTATTTTTACATTTTTGAGGTGTTTGTGTTTAGCTGTAATTTTCCTCTTACTCATTTACTGCACCCACACATATTATATACCGTTTTTCTCGCCATTAAATGGACTTTCTAAAGATACCATTATTTTCATCATATCTTATAATTTACTATAAAAAAAATTATAAAATATGAGGAAAAAATGGAAAAAAACACACTTTTTCTAACTTTGACCCCCAAAATCTGTTACACATCTACAACCACCAAAAAACACCCATGCTAAATAGTTTCTAAATTTTGTCCCTGATTTTAGAAATACCCAATGTTTACATGTTCTTTGCTTTTTTTGTAAACTATAGGGCCATAAATACAAGTAGCACTTTGCTATTTCCAAACCATTTCTTTTCAAAATTAGCGCTAGTTACATTAGAACACTGATATCTTTCAGGAATCTCTGAATATCCATTGACATATATATATATATTTTTTTTTAGTAGACAACCCAAAGTATTGATCTAGGCCCATTTTGGTATATTTCATGCCACCATTTCACCGCCAAATGCAATCAAATACAAAAAATCGTTCACTTTTCACAAATTTTTTCACAAACTTTTGGTTTCTAACTTAAATTATTTACAAACAGCTTGTGCAATTATGGCATAAATGGTTGTAAATTCTTCTCTGGGATCCCCTTTGTTCAGAAATAGCAGACATATATGACTTTGGCGTTGCTTTTTGGTAATTAGAAGGCCGCTAAATGCCACTGCGCAGCACACGTGTATTATGCCCAGCAGTGAAGGGGTTAATTAGGGAGCATGTAGGGAGCTTTTTGGGGTAGTTTTAGCTTTAGTGTAGTGTAGTAGACAACCCCAAGTATTGATCTAGGCCAATTTTGGTATATTTCATGCCACCATTTCACCGCCAAATGCGATCAAATGAAAAAAAAACGTTATTTTTTTCTCAATTTTAGGTTTCTCACTGAAATTATTTACAAACAGCTTGTGCAATTATGGCACAAATGGTTGTAAATGCTTCTCTGGGATCCCCTTTGTTCAGAAATAGCAGACATATATGGCTTTGGCATTGCTTTTTGGTAATTAGAAGGCCTCTAAATGCCGTTGCGCATCACACGTGTATTATGGCTAGCAATGAAGGGGTTAATTATGTAGCTTGTAGGGAGCTTGCAGGGTTAATTTTAGCTTTAGTGTAGAGCTCAGCCTCCCACCTGAAACATCAGACCCCCTGATCCCTCCCAAACAGCTCTCTTCCCTCCCCCACCCCACAATTGTCCCCGCCATCTTAAGTACTTGCAGAAAGTCTGCCAGTACTAAAATAAAAGGTATTTGGCCCTTTTTTTTTAAAAAAAATAAAAGCATATTTACATATGCTGATGTGTAGGATCCCCCCTTAGACCCCAACCTCACTGATCCCGCACCAAACAGCTCTCTAACCCTTCCCCTCTGCAATAATGGGCGCCATCTTGGGTACTGGCAGCTGTCTGCCAGTACCCAGTTTTGTAAAAAAATTTGCCTTTTTTTTCCAAAAATGCCCTTTTCTGTAGTGTAGCTTTCCCCCCCCACCAAGACCAACCCCCAACCCCTTCCAGGTCCCTTAGATTACATCTGTAATATTTAAATAGTATTCATTTTTTTAACTTAACTTTTTTTTTTTCTGTAGTGTAGCGGTTCCCACCCGCTCCCGCCCCGTGCACGCGCCCGCCCACCACCCCCCATGCACGCGCGCGCGCTCCTGTGTGCACCCCCCGTAGGTGCCTCCCCCGATCCCGCCCCCCTCCACTTCACACAGAGCATCGATGGCCGCCCACCCGCCTCCCACGTAAGCTCCCACCCACCAACGATACCGGCCATCGATGTCCGGTCCAGAGAGGGCCACAGAGTGGCTCTCTCTGCATCGGATGGCTAAGGGGGGTTTATTGCAGGATGCCTCCATATCGAGGCATCACTGCAATAACCGGAAAGCAGCTGGAAGCGAGCAGGATCGCTTCCAGCTGCTTTCCAGACCAAGGACGTACGCCACACGTCCTCGGTCATTAACTGCATTTTTTTTGAGGACGTGTGGCGTACGTCCTTGGTCGTTAAGGGGGTTAATCTTCTCATCGTAAAAGAGGAACATATATTCAGAGGTGAGGATTTGACCGTCTGCTTTTGTTGTTTTCCTCCCCCTTAATTGTTCCTCCAACTCTGTCAAGTGCACTTTTGCCATGGAACATTGCAAAGAAGTTCCAGTTTGTTTTTATGCTAAAGTCCTTCTCATGGTTTAAATAGACTGGTGAAATGTGTCTTGTTTTTTATATTGTCTTGAAGATCCATCAGAAAAATACACTGTCTCAGGAAGGATCCCCTGTACATTTACTTGTGTTCTGCTTAGTTTGACCAATCATTCTGTGCCATGACACAAAGATCACTTACTGTGGTTAAAACAAGTTTAAAAAAAAAAATCACTCAAAAAAAAAAATAGAAAAAAATAAGAATGGTCAAGCAGCCAACTTTACAATTTTTGGACCACTTGAGATGGACTGACCAGTATACATGAGTATACATATATGTATTTATGTGGGCACATACATATGTACACATGTATTCATATATACTGTATATACATACATACACATATATATACACAAACACCTATATATGTATATATATATATATATATATACACAAACGTCTGAGCCCTTCCCAGTTACACCTTGGCATATATTATATCCCTTTTAAATATGTTATACATTTATTTCTATAATAAGCATATATTTTATTATTTTTATATATATATATATATATATACACAGTATGAAAGAACTGGGTCCAATGGACGGCCTCCGTTGTTGAATGTGATCCAAGAACAGCCGGCACACAGGAAATTTTTAAAAAAATCTGATTTATTCAACAGAAGAGAAACCAGACGTTTCGGCTCTGTCGTGAGCCTTTCTCAATGGTATACAGACCGGATAATGTGAACCTACAAACACCACCCCTAAATACCTGCCCCACACACAGTGATGGCCAATCAGCATGCAGAGGTGTGTCGCTCCCTCCCGCGCATATCAAACTCACCTGGACATCCGAAAACAGCTGATTCCCAGCACGCGCGTCATGACGTCATCACATCATACCGCGTTGCGTGGAAATGACTGTGTCACAGGTATCCATGGCAAACACTGGGTAAACAAATACCTCCGGTTGTCATGGTGATGCGTGTGAGACGTTGCAACAACCGCCAAACACCTGATGGGGCACCAAATATACAGTGACATAGTGATAGAACACAATACGGGCCATAAATAAAAGCCCTGTAAGAGCAATAGTGCAAACAATTATTAAATAGAAACAGATATCTATTTTACTGGTACTAGGGTAATTAACCACATATTAATAGAGAAAAGGCTTATTAAGCTACAAAAACCAATGATTCAACATATATCACAGCCCTCTATACCCAATATGGGTATCAGGGCATTGTGGATGTAGCAAGGTAAATATAAGCCAAAGGGAGCTCAAAATATTATCATTGTATTGGCATCATACTCAAGAGGAGTAGGTAGATATATGTTACAACAGGATGACTCCCATAGTGTCCAAAAAATTACTTGTAACAACAACCAAAGTCTATGATGGCATTCAGTCCTCGGGGTGTTACTGTGTCCAAGGTGAAAATCCACCGAGCCTCTAGTTTTCAGCAATGCTCGTCCTCTGTCCCCACCTCGCCTAAGGCGAGGGACATGGTCAATTAGAATTGCTCAGAAGTGAAGCAACACTGTGGCCCGCTTCCGCAAAGTGGCGTGCCACCGGCTGTTCTGACCGTCCCCTTGTCAATGGCCCTGACGGATCGCCGTCTTGTGATTAGCCAGACGTTCTATGTCTTGACGTGTCCACAATTTTACCAATGTAGTATTTGGAACATGGACAGATGATAGCGTAAATCACAAAATATCCGGTGGAGCAGTTAGTCTGTATTTAATTTTATACCTCTTGTTGTTGTGAGGATGTTGGAAGGGTGTCCCTGCTAGGAGGGTTGTTGCATGGGACGCAACTGCCACATTTGTAGCAACCTTGGTTTTCCTCTGTTCAGCCACGTCTGTTTTTCGTAGCAGTGTGTAGGGTCACTTATCACCAGCAGGTCCCTCAGATTACTTGCCCGTTTGTATACCACCCTTGGTTCCGGCATATCCTTGCAGGGAAGGCTTGTGTCCTTAGACAACATTAGCCAATTCTTGTTGATCACATCCTGCGTCAGCCAGATCCTTGGGTGTAGGTAGTTATAAAGGTTCAGTCGTTTAGGTTGTTTCATTACTAATCTCTTTTAGTAGTAGCCAAGTCCTGAGTTAGATCCAGTGCTTTGCAGCATTGTTGTTCTATCAGCGTCTGGTGGATAGCCCCTCTCCAAGAATTTTTTCAGGACATTTCCACAGCTGTTTTTCCTTACGGAGTCATCCGTGTTGTTGCGGGGACCACCTGCAGGAGTTGAGAGGAACTGACACCTTCTTTTTTGAATTTGGGGTGAAAGTGGGGAGGATGTTTAAAGTTAATAATTGGAAACCCATTATATCTACTCCACTCAGTCTCACACCAAACCTCGGGAACCTTGTCAAACTAGGAACCCTGATATGCTCATAGACTGAGGGTGACCAATTAGGTCAAAAGAAAATACAACTTGTTAAAGTTGTAGGAGATAAGCAGTAATTCAGAATCTTAGAATGTATTCTCTGAATGTGCAACGTAAATATTGTTCTAGGGTTTGGTTCGTTCTTTCAGTTTGTCCATTTGTTTGTGGATGATAAGCTGAAGTCAACCGACGGTTAATCTGTAAACTGGAGCATAGTTGTGTCCAAAATCTGGACGTAAATTGAGAACCCCTATCTGTTGGTAATAAATTTAGGGTAATCCATGTAATCTGACAATATTTTTTATGAATAGATCTGCAGTTTCAGAAGCAGGTGGCAAAGTATGGACTGGTATAAAAATGTGCCATTTTAGAAAAAAGATCCACCACTACCAAGATTACTGTGTTATTGATGAAGGAGGTAATTCGACAATGAAGTCCATGGCAATATCTGCCAAGATCTATCTGCAATAGGAAGAGATAAAAGTAGACCATATGGATGAATTCTTTGTGGTTTTACATTTAGTACAAGTGGCACTACTTTGAATATATTGCTTAACTGATTTATTCATATGTGCCACCAGAAATCTCTTTGAATTAATGGAATAGTCTTTTTGAAACCAGGGTGACCTGAAATTGGACTATCATGTGCCATAGCTAATACATCGCCCCTAAGGGGATTCTGGAACATACAGTGCATGACCATGGTAGAAAAACCCATCTTTGTGTTTAGTGAATCCTAGAGTCTTTGATCAATGGGATCGTTTGTTGTAGAGTTTTAAAAAATTATGTTTTTCTCCACTAAGAGACCAATGAATTTTTTCTGATGGAATGATGGAGATCTGGTTCAATAGACTCAGTAATGGGTTCTGGAGACCTAGATAAGGCATCCCCTTAGTATCCTGATACCTGGTCTGTAAGTGATTAGAAAGTCGAATCTAGTGAAAAATAAGCTCCATCTTACTTGTCTGGAAGAAAGGTTTTTATTGATTTTCAAATATTGTAAGTTACGATGATCTGTATATATGATTATAGGAAACCTGGCCCCTTCTAATAAGTGTCTCCAAAATTCCAATGCGGGCCTTGATTGCAAGAAGTTCTTTCTCCCCTATTGGGTAATTAATTTCTGCTGAATTCATAACTCTGGAATAATAAGAGACTGGATGAAGAATGTTAGTAGAGGAATCCCTTTGAGATAGGATGGCTCCGATAGCAAATTCAGAAGCATCAACTTTTAGTATATATTGTTTTAATGGATCTGGAAATTGTAAGATAGGAGCAGAAATAAAACTTTGTTTAAGAAAATTGAAGGCATTATCAGCTGATGATGTCCAATGGTATTTATAATTCTTCCGAGTTAGCATTGTAAGAGGTTTGGCAATAGTTGAAAAACCCTTAATGAACTTTCTATAAAAATTCGAGAAGCCTAAATATGTGAGGATGTTTAAAGTTAATAATTGGAAACCCAGTTATATCTACTCCACTCAGTCTCACACCAAACCTCGGGAACCTTGTCAAACTAGGAACCCTGATATGCTCATAGACTGAGGGTGACCAATTAGGTCAAAAGAAAATACAACTTGTTAAAGTTGTAGGAGATAAGCAGTAATTCAGAATCTTAGAATGTATTCTCTGAATGTGCAAGTACTCTCCAATAAAATGAGGTCAAAACATAATATGAAAAAATGATAAATAAAAGCTTATTCTTAGATGAGTAAACTTATTAATCAACAATACAACTGAGATGAATGAGGAAAGTTTCCCTTTAAGGCATATGAGTTCAATCCCAGAGATACAATTCTTTAGTTGGTAGATTAAGCAATAATGAAGTCACAATTAGTCTAGAAAGCCATTAGTGATGTTAAATAAGCTTGAGATAGATACAGTCTGATTGACAATTGTGATTAGTTGCAGTTAAAGATTCAGCAGGAGCATGTAAGCTGTAGTTTGGTTAGTGGGCGTATGCAGTCTTTGATGTAGAATTTAATACAGTCTCTTATCAAACATTTGTTAGTGAAATGTACGGTACCGTATCATGCTGTAGTTCAGCTCAGCTGTTCCTTACTGTTTCATATGATGAAGCTGTCCGGAGATGGATTTACATGAGCGGCAGGAGAGAGGAGCTGAAAGACTAACACTCGGAGTGGAGATGACGTCAGACGCCAAGCTCGGTTCACACGCTGAATCCTTGCTTGGCTCCGATGCTGAATATGCACAATCTGTGGATTTAGAAATAAAGGCAGATGCCGATTTAGTACAAACAGTTTCTCTAACACTCATAAGGACTTTGAATAAAGTAACAACTCCCCAACTGTTCAAATTACGTAGCAAAGTTGAACTGAGGATGTGTGCTTAAATAGGCATAATAGTCATGTGATCTTATACTTAAAGGAACAGCAAGATGTGTTATGCCTGATTTAAAGACACAGTGTCTGGAGTATGACAGAAAGCTATGATAGTGGAGAATGGAATTTTTGTCGGTCGGTTTCTTAAACAAAGTGGTTTCTAACCTGTATCCATTCGTGGTTTTGACCTTAAAGATTTCCAAATCCAAAAAATGGATTTTATCCCTGCTGTGTTCCATTTTAAATCTGATGGTTGAGTCAAGGGAATTCAATCCATTAACCCATTCAACAAGACTCTCTGATGTGCCACTCCAGACCAAAAAGACATCATCTATGTACCGCCTGTATAATCTGATGGGGTTCTGCCTGGAGAATACGTTGTCCTCCTCATACATCGCCATGTAAATATTGGCATAGGATGGGGCCATATTCGACCCCAAACCTGTGCCCATGGTCTGTAAGAAATATTTATCCTCAAAGCGAAAGTAGTTTTTCTCCAGGCAGAACCCCAACAGATGTACAATAAATTCAATAGGAGGGCCCGTGTACATGTGGTTGTTTATAAGAATACATTTTACCATGTCAATACCATGGGCATGGGGGATCACGGTATAAAAACTTACCACGTCCATGGTGACTAAGATGTCAGTTGGTGTCAAGTCATCCATACTTTTCAGCAGATTGATTAATTCTGAAGAATCTTTCAAATGTGCTGGTGTATTCTGTACTACAGGTTGGAGGTAAAAGTCAATAAACTCTGCCAATGGTTGCATGAGTGATCCCCTGGCAGAAACAATCGGTCTGCCAGGAGGATCCTCTAGCGATTTATGAATCTTCGGTAATAGGTAGAGGATTGGACAAATCGGATGCTCTACCGTGAGGAATCCTAATACATCATCATTAATGACACCTGCCTGAAGGGCCAGTCCTAGGAATGAGTCAATTTGTTTTTTGAACAGTAATGTTGGATTGGATTGGAGTGGACGATATATATCAGTATCTTGTAGTTGTTTGTACGCCTCGCCCCTGTATTGTGAGTAGTCAAGTATCACAGTGGCACCACCCTTGTCCGTGAGAATCAGACCCCTAGTGCCAGCTAACAAAGTGGAGTAACTACACGCTCTGCCCAGAAGCCCCCTTTAGCCATTGGCCCAGAGGTAGACACCTCAGGAGGGGGAGGGGCAAGACGAAAAAAACAACAACGTCAGAAGAAAAAAACACAATAGTTTACAATTTAAGCAAACGTCCCCTTACCCGTGACAAACTAAAAGTATTGAATAAAGGATTATCCTTTATACCTACCCCACGCTGTGATTTATTTGACCTGCTGGTCGATATGGGGAGATTTCAAAGACAATTAAAACTTAAGGATTTTTTTTAAAGATTCTGAGGAATATACCCCGAAACCTTTCAAGACAAAAAGCACATTTGAACCCAGTAACACCCATTCATCAATTAAAACGTTTCACCACATCTGCACCACCTCACTTATAGAATCACATAAAAACCTACCCATGTCTAGGGATAATCTAACAGGTGGAGAGAGGCGGGCCATCAAATCCTTGTCTACTGACAGGGATATAGTTATTAGGCCTGCGGACAAGGGTGGTGCCACTGTGATACTTGACTACTCACAATACAGGGGCGAGGCGTACAAACAACTACAAGATACTGATATATATCGTCCACTCCAATCCAATCCAACATTACTGTTCAAAAAACAAATTGACTCATTCCTAGGACTGGCCCTTCAGGCAGGTGTCATTAATGATGATGTATTAGGATTCCTCACGGTAGAGCATCCGATTTGTCCAATCCTCTACCTATTACCGAAGATTCATAAATCGCTAGAGGATCCTCCTGGCAGACCGATTGTTTCTGCCAGGGGATCACTCATGCAACCATTGGCAGAGTTTATTGACTTTTACCTCCAACCTGTAGTACAGAATACACAAGCACATTTGAAAGATTCTTCGGAATTAATCAATCTGCTGAAAAGTATGGATGACTTGACACCAACTGACATCTTAGTCACCATGGACGTGGTAAGTTTTTATACCGTGATCCCCCATGCCCATGGTATTGACATGGTAAAACGTATTCTTATAAACAACCACATGTACACGGGCCCTCCTATTGAATTTATTGTACATCTGTTGGGGTTCTGCCTGGAGAAAAACTACTTTCGCTTTGAGGATAAATATTTCTTACAGACCATGGGCACAGTGATGGGGTCGAATATGGCCCCATCCTATGCCAATATTTACATGGCGATGTATGAGGAGGACAACGTATTCCCCAGGCAGAACCCCATCAGATTATACAGGCGGTACATAGATGATGTCTTTTTGGTCTGGAGTGGCACATCAGAGAGTCTTGTTGAATGGGTTAATGGATTGAATTCCCTTGACTCAACCATCAGATTTAAAATGGAACACAGCAGGGATAAAATCCATTTTTTGGATTTGGAAATCTTTAAGGTCAAAACCACGAATGGATATAGGTTGGAAACCACTTTGTTTAAGAAACCGACCGACAAAAATTCCATTCTCCACTATCATAGCTTTCACCCCAAAATCCAAAAAGAAGGTGTCAGTTCCTCTCAACTCCTGCGGGTGGTCCGCAACAACACGGATGACTCCCGTAAGGAAAAACAGCTTGTGGAAATGTCTGAAAAATTCTTGGAGAGGGGCTATCCACCGACGCTGATAGAACAACAATGCTGCAAAGCACTGGATCTAACTCAGGACTTGGCTACTACTAAAAGAATTAGGAATGAAAAACCTAAACAACTGAACTTTATAACTACCTACACCCCAGGATCTAGGCTGACGCAGGATGTGATCAACAAGAATTGGCTAATGTTGTCTAAGGACACAAGCCTTCCCTTCAAGGATATGCCGGAACCAAGGGTGGTATACAAACGGGCAAGTAATCTGAGGGACCTGCTGGTGATAAGTGACCCTACACACTGCTACGAAAAACAGACGTGGCTGAACAGAGGAAAACCAGGTTGCTACAAATGTGGCAGTTGCATCACATGCAACAACCTCCTAGCAGGGACCACCTTCCAACATCCTCACAACAACAAGAGGTATAAAATTAAATACAGACTAACCTGCTCCACGGATTTTGTGATTTACGCTATCATCTGTCCATGTTCCAAATACTACATTGGTAAAACTGTGACACCGTTCAAGGAACGTCTGGCTAATCACAAGACAGCGATCCGTCAGGCCATTGACAAGGGACGGTCAGAACAGCCGGTGGCACGCCACTTTGCGGAAGCGGGCCACAGTGTTGCTTCACTACGAGCAATTCTAATTGACCATGTCCCTCGCCTTAGGCGAGGTGGGGACAGAGGACGAGCATTGCTGAAACTAGAGGCTCGGTGGATTTTCACCTTGGACACAGTAACACCCCGAGTATTGAATGCCAACATAGACTTTGGTTGTTGTTACAAGTAATTTTTTGGACACTATGGGAGTCATCCTGTTGTAACATGTTTCTACCTACTCCTCTTTAGTATGATGCCAATACAATGATAATATTTTGAGCTCCTTTGGCTTATATATACTTGCTACATCCCACATGCCCTGATACCATATTGGGTATAGAGGGCTGTGATATATGTTGAATCATTGGTTTTTGTAGCTTAATAAGCCTTTTTCTATTAATATGTGGTTAATTACCCTAGTACCAGTAAAATAGATATCTGTTTCTATTTAATAATTGTTTGCACTATTGCTCTTACAGGGCTTTTATTTATGGCCCGTATTTGTGTTCATCACTATGTCACTGTATATTTGTGCCCATCAGGTGTTTGGCGGTTGTTGCAACGTCTCGCACGCATCACCATGACAAGGTATTTGTTTACCCGGTGTTTGCCATGGATACCTGTGACACAGTCATTTCCACGCAACGCGGTATGACGTCATGACGCGCGTGCTGGGAATCAGCTGTTTTCGGATGTCCAGGTGAGTTTGATATGCGCGGGAGGGAGCGACACACCTCTGCATGCTGATTGGCCATCACTGTGTGTGGGGTAGGTATTTAGGGGTGGTGTTTGTAGGTTCACATTATCCGGTCTGTATACCATTGAGAAAGGCTCACGACAGAGTCGAAACGTCTGGTTTCTCTTCTGTTGAATAAATCGGATTTTTTGAAAAATTTCCTGTGTGCCGGCTGTTCTTGGATCACATTCAACAACGGAGGCCGTCCGTTGGACCCAGTTCTTTCATACTGTGTGTATTTGCCCTGCCGAGCACCTGGTTGCTGCTTATTTGGCGAGTGCCGTTTCCCACAAACGATATATATATATATATATATATATATATATATATATATATATATATATATATATATAAGATAAAACTGAACAGTATCCTTAGATTTGCATCTGTGTCTTATGCAGATCCGAAGGGATTAAATGGTATATTAAAAGATTTCCTTTTGAATCAAGGTGTGATGTGTCTTCAGCGGTTGTACAGGTGTATTGATATGTGTATAAGTAAATCTTTCATTGACAGCTGTAAACCTTGTGTCTCACACCAAGAGCAATTATATTCGTATAGAATTGTCCCACAGAATTGTATATGTAGAAAAGGCAATCTGTAATGTAGTATGGGAAAGCCAAATATACTTAAAAAATGTTGAACAAAACACTCACTCACCCTTCTTCTTGTAGTGCAGGGGCTGAGTTCTCCTTTCCTTTCAGCAATACCAGCGCTAAAATGCTTGTGGGTCACAAGCATAAAGTAGTTGGGAGATTGTTCCCCCAAACGTGTAGATCCTTTGTTGTGCGTCCGGTGAGAGGGAGTGTTTGCAAGCTGCTGGAAGGGGTAAAGTGCCAGGACAAACCGCCAAACAATGTCACAAATAAAATACTTCCACACAGTTGGAAAGAGTCCAGCAGGGAATGGACCGAGAGTAGTAGAGTATAAAAAATGCTTTTATTAGATATGCATTAAAAGTACTGCGAGTTGTCACAGAAAATCAGAACTATATCACAGCCTTAAGCAAAGTCAGCCTAGTAGCCCAACATCATACACTCCAACATGTTTCGTGCTGCATCGATCCCTGACGAAGTGCTGTTGCAGCACGAAACATGTTGGAGTGTATGATGTTGGGCTACTAGGCTGACTTTGCTTAAGGCTGTGATATAGTTCTGATTTTCTGTGACAACTCGCAGTACTTTTAATGCATATCTAATAAAAGCATTTTTTATACTCTACTACTCTCGGTCCATTCCCTGCTGGACTCTTTCCAACTGTGTGGAAGTATTTTATTTATATATATATATATATACACAGTATATACAGTATATATATATATATATATATGTGTGTGTGTGTGTGAGTATGTGTGTGTAATACTTTATTTTAATATGTTTTCTATGTGTCAAACTTTCAGCTTGTTATATGAGCGATGTTCAGCGAGGTTGCAATATCCATTGACAGTATAGGGAGTGCTAAAGGGATGCCATGCTATACATTGTCTGGTAATTTTTTTCCCCCATAGACTTGTAATACCAATTTGCACGCTAATCCTAGTGTGGTCCAGCGATATTGATAGCACACTACTCAATAGCGCTCAACTTGTAATTTAAACTTGTACTTTTCCATTTAATAATTAAACTATATGGAGAGATAAGAAGGAAACATCAAGAAAGATCATTCATTATTATTCAAAACTAAAAACAGCATTTTTTCATCTCTTTATCTTTAGATGTAGTAATATGATAGGGAGGTGACCTAATAACTTTCCTCTATAATAACCTATTTTAATAAGCAGCAATTTTTTACAAGTCTATACGTAATAAAGCTCATGTTAGATTCAGGATAAGGAATATTTCTTGCAGCTGCTACAGTGTTTGTACAGAGCTCTGGGAGTAAAGAGGATAAACTGAATGAAGCACATTGTTTTACAGAAAAGTATGTTGGTTTTCTTGTTAATTCCAAATATAGCCATACTTATATACTCTTTCCTCTTATTTTAGTAGTTTAGTTTCTACATCTTAAAAAGATGGAATTGTCTGACATGTCTACATGAGAGTCAAGGGATGAACTTTTTTTTAAAACAACTATTAGATGCATTTTTTGAAGCAGCAATACAACAGATGGTATAATAAATCTCACGTAACAATAATGCTCATGGATACAGGCACAGACAGTAATGTAAACATGGAGAGAGGATGCCCATTTGGGGGCCTAAGGGACACAAGAGGACATCTGAATCTGAACTAGTTTGTGCTGTCCCCGGGACAAAGGAGAGCTAAAAATGAGTGCTTTGGGTTGGCCACAACTCAAGAGTCCTATGGAGGGGAAAACAGTATGCAGATGGTACCCTGCAACATTATCTACACCTGGCCCTGCACCTTTTTAGGAAGTATATATATATATATATATATATATATATATATATATATATATATTGTTGATAGCCAAAAATGTAAATGCAGTCCTTAAAGCCTGTAAAATATTGATATATGAACTGTATATGTTAAGTACTCTGTTCATTTATTTGCTCAAGGACACAAAAAAAAATCTAAAACCAGTTGTTAGCACTCAAAGGGCTCCATGTATTAAAGGGTGGACCGACAAGGACTCAAAAGCAGTACTGCTTTGTACATTTAATGATTCAAAAAGGGCGTGTAATTTTAAACAACTTTCCAATTAACTTTTATCATCAAATTTGCTTTGTTTTTTTTGGTATTCTTTGTTGAAAGCTAAACCTAGGTAGGCTCATGTGCTAATTTCTAAGCCCTTCAAGGCCGCCTCTTATCTCAGTGCATTTCAACAGTTTTTCACAGCTATACAGTGCTAGTTCATGTATGTCATATAGATAACATTATGCTCACTCTCAGGGAGTTATATATGAGTCAGTACTGATTGGCTAAAATGCAAGCCTGTCAAAAGAACTGAGATAAGGGGGCAGTGTGCAGAGTCTTAGATGCAAGGTAATCACAAAGGTAAAAGGTGTAATAATATAACAGGAAAAAGTTCATGGAGAAAAGTTGATATCACATAGATGATAACATTCAGTGGAGATAGGTCCAAAAAATCTTCTCTCTAAGTGGGTACCTAAATGGAAAAAAGCAACAAAACACAAAATAGTGCAACCCTGTAGGTAAAAACATATAATAGTTTGGAATTTTGTGAACTGTATTGTCTGACATTAATTTATTTGTTTCTACTTATGTATGATTTTTGTGAAAGTGTTATAATGTTTTGTTTTTATCAAGGCATTAAAGGGCCACTAAACCCAAAATCTTTTTTTCATGATACAGATAGAGAATACAAATGTAAACAACATTACAATTTACTTCTATTATTTATTTTGCTTCATTTTTTAGATATCCTTAGTTGAAGAAAAAGCAATGCACATGGGTGAGCCAATCACACGAGGCTTGTATGTGCAGCAACCAATCAGCAGCTACAGAGCATATCTAGATATGCTTTTCAGCAAAGAATATCAAGAGAATAAAACAAATTAGATAATAGAAGTAAATTAGAACGATGTTTAAAATTGCATTCTCTTTCTAAATCATGAAAGAAAAAATGTGGGTTTCATGTCCCTTTAATGGCAATTCTACCCTGTTCAGTACCAAGCAGATATGTGCGTTTTGGCTGTTTTGTTTTTATTTCCTTTTTGGACGAATTTGGCCGATTTGGAGATTCTAATACATCAGAATTTCCGAATCTGCACCACAACTAAAATCCCAAAAAATTCAGAAAATGAATAAATCAGTTTCTGAATTTTTGGATCCATTCTTTATCATATTCAAAAATTTTCATTGTTCTAATCTAAACAGCAGTTCCTGACATCGCCGACACTAACTAAATCACTAAATAATCCTATTAACCCCTAAACCGCCGTTCCCCATCATCACCGACACTAACTAAACCTATTAACCCCTAAACCGCCATTCCCAAACATCACCAAAACTAGCTAAACCTATTAACCCCTAATCCGCAGTTCCCCGATATCGCTGACACGAACTAAACCTATTAACCCCTAAACTGCACCCCCCACACACATCACTGAAACCAAATAAAGCTTTTAACCCCTAAACCGCAGTTCCCAAACATTGCCAACACTAACTAAACCTATTAACCCCTAAACCGCAGTTCCCAACATCGCCGACACTAACTAAACTTATTAACCCCTAAACTTTAGTTCCCAAAAATCGCCAAAACTAACTAAATCTATTAACCCCTAAAACCGCCGTACACCCACATCACCAACACTAACTAAAGCAATTATCCCCTAAACCGCCACCCCCCACATCGCAACAAACTAAATTAATGAATATTAACCTCTAAACCTAACACCCCCTAACTTTAACATTATTAAATTAGACCTAAATGAAAGTTACAATTATTAACTAACTACCTATTAAAAACTAAATACAAACTTACCTGTGAAATAAAAATAAAACCTAAGCTAGCTACAATATAACTATTTACTAACTACCTAGTTAAAATAAATACAAACTTGCCTGTGAAATAAAAATAAAACCTAAGCTAACACTAATAAAACCTAACATTACAAAAATAAAAAACCTAACATTACAAAAAAAATTAAACTACAATTACAAAAAATAAAAAACTACCATTACAAAAAATAACAAACAAAATTATCCAAAATAATAAAAATATTAATCAGCCAATAGGAATGAGAGCTGTTTAAATCCTATTGGCTGTTTAAATAAGCCAATAGGATTTAAGCAGTTCTAATTTCTATTGGCTGATTTTATTTTTTCAGCCAATAGGAATGCAACGGTACCCCAATATAAAAGTGATACCTTGCATTGAATCCTCAGTGTGCAATTCAGTGTGTAATTTTTATTATTTTGGATAATTTCGTTTGTTATTTTTTGTGATGGGATTTATTTTATGTTTGGTGTTTTTTTTTGTGTTTTTTTTTAGATTAGTAATTTTTATTTTTAATTGGCCAAAAAAGAGCTGAATGCCCTTTTAAGGGCAATGCCCATACAAATGCAATGGGTAGATTAGGTTTATTTTTATTTTGTGGATTTGGGGGATTTGTAATGTTAGGGGGGTGTTTGTTTTTATTTTTTTGCAAAAGAGCTGTTAACTTTAGGGCAATGCCCTACAAAAGGCCCTTTTAAGGGCCCTTGGTAGTTTATTAGAGATTAAGGTTTTTTTTATTTTGGGGTGTTTTTTTTTTTTTTAAACGGGGTATTAAAATAGGAATCATTTTTATTCTTTTGGATAATTTTGTTTGTTATTTTTGTAATGGTAGTTTTTTTATTTTTTTGCAATTTTAGTGTTTCTTATTTTTTGTAATTGTAGTTTTAATTTTTTTGGTAATGTTAGGTTTCTTATTTTTCTAATGTTAGTTTTTTTATTTTTGAAATGTTAGGTTTTTTATTTTTGTAATGTTAGGTTTTATTAGTGTAAGCTTAGGTTTTATTTTTATTTCACAGGTAAGTTTGTATTTATTTTAACTAGGTAGTTAGTAAATAGTTGTATTGTAGCTAGCTTAGGTTTTATTTTTATTTCACAGGGAAGTTTGTATTTATTTTTAAATAGATAGTTAATAATTGTAAATTTAATTTAGGTCTATTTTAAGTATGTTAAAGTTAGGGGGTGTTAGGTTTAGGGGTTAATATAGTTTAATTTAGGTTGTAGCAAAATGGGGGCAGCAGTTTAGGGGTTAATACGTTTAGTTAGTGTTGGCGATGTTTGGGAACAGTGGTTTAGAGGTTAATAGGTTTATTTAGTGTTTAGTTAGTGTTGGCGATGTCGGGGAACGGCGGTTTAAGGGTTAATAACTTTATTTGGTGTCGGCGATGTGGGGGGGGTGCGGTTTAGGGGTCAATAGGTTTAGTTAGTGTTGGCAATGTGGGGGGCAGCAGTTTAGGGGTTAATAGCTTTACTTAGTGTCAGCGATGTGGCTGGCGGCGGTTTTAGATAATTTTGTTTCGGCAATCGCTTGCAAATTAAATCGTTTTTATGGATCCTTTCGTTTTTTCGGATCCATTCTTTATTCATATGCATTATTCTATTCTAAACTACAAAATAGAATAATGCATATGAATAAAGAATGGATCCGAAAAAATGAATGTATGCAAAAAACGATTTAATTTAACATAACTAATTTGCCAAAACAATTATTTTTTTTTTTAAACTTAAACAAACAAAATTATTTATTTAACTAATGAAAGCTAAACTAAACGATTTTTTTTAGCGTAGCACATGTCTAGTACCAAGAAGTTGACCTGTGAACTTTTTTGTTCAAGCATTGTGCATATAATCTGTAGTTACTTGGTAATATTCATGACTAAACTACTTTTGAGAGGTCTGAGGTTTCAAGTCTTGTTGAGCATTTAATGAAAAATATTGTAACAGTTCCCTTGTTATAAAGTGTGTCAGAATCTTTTGTCTTATTTCCTAGGTGACATGGGATATGGAAGCAGGGCTTGGTTTTGCACCAATCATACAGAATCCTAACTCAATACTACATGGTCCATTGGGGGACAGGATCCACAGAGTTTATTTTTACTAATTAAAGGGACATTAAACACTAAATACTTGCTAGATAGAATGATGCATTCAAAGAAAAGATTAGTCCATGACTAACATGTAGATGTATTTTTTAAAGTTTCATTAGTTGTTTAAAAAGTGACAAAATAAGTTTTAGTGTCTATAAAACACTGGGAGCTGCCATGTTGTAACTTGTGTTACCTTCTCTGCTGTGGCCAATTAGGGTCAGTTAGAAATAGGTCACTAGAGTGTGCAGCCAATGGTTGTGCTGGATTTAACAGTGTTCTGCACTTCCATTTCTAACAGGAACTGAAAAGCTCATATTTTCAGAATGGAATTACAGGCAAAGAGGACAAAATAAATAATGAAAGTAAATTGCAGAGATGTTTTTATATACACAATTTATCATATTATATTACCATCTCAAAGTGTTTAATGTCCCTTTAACAATAATTAAATCTAGCTTTTAGTGTCTTGAACCTTGCAGAAACCACTGAAAATGCTATCACCATAAGGTTATTAAGATTTGCTAAATCTTGTACAGATTTGCATTGCACAATGGCCTTCTGAATAATGCACCACTGATCAAGTTGTATAATAGTGATAAAAATTGCAAGCAATGTTACTTGGAGATATAAAAGGGGAAACCAGGTTTGCCAATCTCTATATGGGAATATTTGAGCAAAGATATAAAGTATATAGATGACCTAATAATTGTGTGGAAGGAAGATTTTGAATCCGCCACCTCATTTGTCAAATATATTAATAATAACGATGTGGGTCTTGAATTTACCAGTAACATACAATCCCAGGATATTGTTTTTCTGGACCTTAGTTTATTCCTATCCAAAAATGATGGCTCTATCTCTTCAACCAACCATTTCAAGTCTGTTAACTGTAACAGTTATTTAGACGACCGCAGCAATCATTATGCCCCATGGAAACGTAATGTTCCATATGGGCAGTTTAAAAGACTAATGAGGAATAGTGATGTCGCGAATAGTTCGCCAGCGAATAGTTCCCAGCGAACATAGCTTGTTCGCGTTCGCCACGGCGGGCGATCATATGCGATGTTCGATCCACCCCCTATTTGTCATCATTGAGTAAACTTTGACCCTGTATCTCACAGTCTGCAGACACATTCCAGCCAATCATCAGCGGACCCTCACTCCCAGACCCTCCCAGCTCCTGGACAGAAGCCATTTTAGATTCATTTGGAAGCTGCATTGTTAGTGAGAGGAGGGACAGTGTAGCTGCTGGTGATTTAATAGGGAAATTGATAGCTAGGCTAGTGTATTCAGTGTCCACTACAGTCCTGAAGGACTCATCTGATCTCTGCTGTAAGGACAGCACCCCAAAAAGCCCTTTTTAGGGCTAGAACATCATTATTTTTTTCCTGTGTAATCTAATTGCAGTTACCTGCCTGCCAAGCCACTTGCCCAGTGCCACCACTCATATCTGGTGTAACAGTAGTGTAAATTTAAAAAAAAAAACTTTTTTGACTGTGAAACATCAGTCTGCTTGTGTAATCTAATTGCAGTTGCCTGCCTGCCAGCGTGTGTGCCAGGCCCACTTGCCCAGTGCCACCACTCATATCTGGTGTAACAGTAGTGTAAATAAAAAAAAAAAAACTTTTTTGACTGTGAAACATCAATCTGCTTGTGTAATCTAATTGCAGTTGCCTGCCTGCCAGGGTGTGTGCCAGGCCCACTTGCCCAGTGCCACCACACATATCTGGTGTAACAGTAGTGTAAATTAAAAAAAAAAAACTTTTTTGACTGTGAAACATCAATCTGCTTGTGTAATCTAATTGCAGTTGCCTGCCTGCCAGCTTGTGTGCCAGGCCCACTTGCCCAGTGCCACCACTCATATCTGGTGTAACAGTAGTGTACATTTTAAAAAAAAACTTTTTTGACTGTGAAACATCAGTCTGCTAGTGTAATCTAATTGCAGTTGCCTGCCTGCCTGCCTGCCAGCGTGTGTGCCAGGCCCAATTGCCCAGTGCCACCACTCATATCTGGTGTAACAGTTGTGTAAATTTAAAAAAAAAAAATTTGACTGTGAAACATCAGTCTGCTTGTGTAATCTAATTGCAGTTGCCTGCCTGCCTGCCAGCGTGTGTGCCAGGCTCACAGCATATACTGTGCCCACTTTCCCAGTGCCACCACTCATATCTGGTGTAACAGTAGTGTAAATTTAAAAAAAAAAGCTTTTTTGACTGTGAAACATCAGTCTGCTAGTGTAATCTAATTGCAGTTGCCTGCCTGCCAGCGTATGTGCCAGGCCCACTTGCTCAGTGCCACCACTCATATTTGGTGTAACAGTAGTGTAAATTTAAAAAAAAAACTTTTTCGACTGTGAAACATCAGTCTGCTAGTGTAATCTAATTGCAGTTGCCTGCCTGCCAGTGTGTGTGCCAGGCTCACAGCGTATACTGTGCCCACTTGCCCAGTGCCCCCCACTCATATCTGGTGTAACAGTAGTGTTAATTTAAAAAAAATAACTTTTTTGACTGTGAAACATCAGTCTGCTTGTGTAATCTAATTGCAGTTGCCTGCCTACCAGCATGTGTGCCAGGCTCACAGCGTATACTGTGCCCACTTGCCCAGTGCCACCACTCATATCTGGTGTAACAGTAGTGTAAATTTTAAAACAAAAAACTTTTTGGACTGTGAAACATAAGTCTGCTTTTTTGTGTCAGGCTCACAGTGTATACTGTGCCCACTTGCCCAGTGCCACCACTCATATCTTGTTTAATAGTAGTGTTAGTGTACATTTAAAAACAAAAAAAAAATTTGGACTGTGAAACATCAGTCTGCTTTTTTGTTTCAGGCTCACAGTTTATACTGGGCCCACTTGCCCAGTTTCACCACTCATATCTTGTTTAATAGTAGTGTAAGTGTACATTTAAAAAATAAAAACTTTTTGGACTGTGAAACATCAGTTTGCTTTTTTGTGTCAGGCTCACAGCGTATACTGTGCCCACTTGCCCAGTGCCACCACTCATATCTTGTTTAATAGTAGTGTAAGTGTACATTTAAAAAAATAAAAACTCTTTGGACTGTGAAACATCAGTCTGCTTTATGTGCCAGGCTCACAGCGTATACTGTGCCCACTTGCCCAGTGCCACCACTCATATTGTGTTTAATAGTAGTGTAAGTGTACATTTAAAAAAAAAAACTTTTTGGAATGTGAAACATCAGTCTGCTTTTTTTGTGTCAGGCTCACAGCGTATACTGTGCCCACTTGCCCAGTGCCACCACTCATATCTTGTTTAATAGTAGTGTAAGTGTACATTTAAAAAAATAAAAACCTTTTGGACTGTGAAACATCAGTCTGCTTTTTTGTGTCAGGCTCACAGCGTATACTGTGCCCACTTGCCCAGTGCCACCACTCATATCTTGTTTAATAGTAGTGTAAGTGTACATTTAAAAAAATGACAGGCAGAGGCAAGCCACCCCGCAGGTGCCGTCGTGGTCGTGGTGCTGTGATTCCCTTTGGCCCTAGAATAATGCCCAGTGTTCAGAGGCCATGTCCCATGAACTCGAAAAGTTCTGAGGAAATAGTTGACTTTTTAACACAGGACACCCAATCTTCTATAGCTTCTGCTCCGAACCTTGACGCACCATCCTCCTCCAGCTTATCTTCGGGCACCTCTCAAGTTACCACTTGCCCGCCTGCCGCCACCACCAACTCTAGCACCACAGCCACTTCACTTGACCTGTCAGAGGAGTTTTTTACACATCAGTTGGAAGAAATGAGTGATGCGCAACCACCAATGACAGAGGATGTAGATAACAGTGATATGTCTCAGTCAGGCAGCATTACAGACATGGACGTACGGTGTGATGATGATGATGTTGTACCCACTGCTGATTCCTTTGTTGATTTGTCAGATACAAGTGAAGCAGTTGATGATGACGATGTGTCCGTGGATGTCATGTGGGTGCCCGCTAGAAGAGAAGAAGAACAGGGGGAAAGTTCAGATGGGGAAACAGAGAGGAGGAGGATGAGACGAGTTGGAAGCAAGGGGAGGTCGTCGCAAGGAGCTAGTTGCACAGTCAGACAGCATGCATCAGCACCCGGGGTCAGCCAGACAGCACGCCAATCAACGCATGCTGTTGCCACCACCAGAATGCTGTCATCGCAGAGCTCAGCAGTGTGGCATTTTCTTTGTGTGTCTGCCTCTGACAATAGCGATGCCATTTGCAACCTGTGCCAAAAGAAACTGAGTCGTGGGAAGTCCAACACCCACCTAGGTACAACTGCTTTGCAAAGGCACATGATCGCACATCACAAATGCCTATGGGATCAACACATGAGTAGAAGCAGCACACAAACTCAAAGCCGCCATCCTCCTCCTGGTCCAGCATCTTCAGCCACGTCAACCACTGCTGTCCTCCTTGCCCCCTCTCAACCATCTGCCACTCTGTCTCTCTTCTGGAGCAGTTCCTGCTCATCTGCCCACAGTCAGGTGTCTGTCAAGAACATGTTTGAGCGTAAGAAGCCAATGTCACAAAGTCACCCCCTTGCCCGGCGTCTGACAGCTGGCTTGTCTGAACTCTTATCCCGCCAACTTTTACCATACAAGCTGGTGGAGTCTGAGGCATTCAAAAAATTTGTAGCTATTGGGACACCGCAGTGGAAGGTACCCGGCCAAAATTTCTTTGCACAAAAGGCAATCCCCAACCTGTACTCGATTGTGCAAAAGGAAGTAATGGCATGTCTGGCACACAGTGTTGGGGCAAGGGTCCATATGACCACTGATAGCTGGTCTGCAAAGCATGGTCAGGGCAGGTATATCACCTACACTGCGCATTGGGTAAACCTGCTGACGGCTGCCAAGCATGGAATGCGTGGCTCTGCAGAGGAGGAGTTGGTGACACCACCACGACTTGCAGGCAGGACTGCTGCCACCTCCTCTACTCCTCCTACTCCATCCTTTTTCATAACCTCCTTGGCTGAGTCCTCTTCTACTGCTACATCTTGCTCCACATCAACGGCACCCCCCAGCTCCCCATGTACTATTCCACATCCCGGATACGGCAGTGTCACGCCGTCTTGGGGTTGACTTGCCTGAAAGCAGAGAGTCACACCGGACCAGCACTCCTGTCCGCCCTGAACGCACAGGTGGATCAGTGGCGGACTCCACACCAATTGGAGATCGGCAAAGTGGTTTCTGACAACGGAAGTAATTTGGTGGCGGCATTGAAATTGGGCAAGTTGACACATGTGCCGTGCATGGCACATGTGTGTAATCTGATTTTACAACGCTTTGTGCATAAGTACCCAGGCTTACAGGAGGTGTGTGGCCATTTGAGGCATTCCTACATGGCCATGGTGCACTTTTCCAATATCCAGCGGCGAAACAACATGCCAGTGAGGCGCTTGATTTGCGACAGCCTGACACGTTGGAATTCAACACTCCTAATGTTCGACCACCTGCTCCAACAAGAAAAACCAGTTAACGAGTATTTGTATGACCGGGGTGCTAGGACAGCCTCTGCGGAGCTGGAATTTTTTTTGCCACGTTACTGGACGCTCATGCGCAATGCCTGTAGGTTCATGCGTCCTTTTGAGGAGGTGACAAACCTAGTCAGTTGCACCGAAGGCACCATCAGCGACATCATACCATTTGTTTTCTTCCTGGAGCGTGCCCTGTGAAGAGTGCTGGATCAGGCCGTAGATGAGCGTGAAGAGGTAGAGGAAGAGTTGTGGTCACCATCACCACCAGAAACAACCTTATCAGCATCGCTTGCTGGACCAGCAGCAACGCTGGAAGAGGATTGTGAGGAAGAGTAGTCAGAGGAGGAATGTGGCTTTGAGGAGGAGGAGGAAGACCAACCACAACAGGCATCCCAGGGTGCTCGTTGTTGTCACCTATCTGGTACCCGTGGTGTTGTATGTGGCTGGGGGGAAGAACATACCTTCAGTAAGATCACTGAGGATGAGGAACGGGACATGAGTAGCTCGGCATCCAACCTTGTGCAAATGAGGTCTTTCATGCTGTCGTGCCTGTTGAGTGACCCTCGTATAAAAAAGCTGAAGGAGAACAACCTGTACTGGGTGTCCACGCTACTAGACCCCCAGTATAAGCATAAAGTGCATGAAATTTTACCGAATTACCGCAAGTCGGAAAGGATGTAGCAGTTCCAAAATAAATTAAAAAGTATGCTTTACACAGCGTATAAGGGTGATGTCACAGCACAATGGGAATCTAACAGGGGAAGAGGTGAAAGTAATATTCCGACTCCCACGACCACGCCGGCAAGGACAGGACACTTTACAGATGTGTTGTTGATGGAGGACATGCAGAGCTTTTTAACTCCTATGCATCACCACAGCCCTTCGGGGTCCAGCCTCAGAGAACGACTGGACCGACAGGTAGCAGACTACATCGCCTTAACGGCAGATCTCGACACTCTGAGGAGCGATGAACCCCTTGACTACTGGGTGTGCAGGCTTGACCTGTGGCCTGAGCTATCCCAATTTGCGATAGAACTTCTGGCCTGCCCCGCTTCAAGTGTCATGTCAGAAAGGACCTTCAGTGCAGCAGGAGGTATTGTCACTGAGAAGAGAAGTTGCCTAGGTCAAAAAAGTCTAGATTACCTCACCTTTATTAAGGTGAATGAGGGATGGATCCCGAAGGGACTGACATTGGGCGATACATTAGAGTAAAAAAGGCCTGATGAGATGAGCTGCCTTGGGCTAAAAATGGTCCACATGCTGCTGTATTTTATCTTCGAATGCCGGATGACTTGCGTGACTTATCCGCCACCAACTAGGGTTCAAGCCGCAATGTTTTAGGGCACTTTCTGCCTGGGAAACAAACATCAATTTTTCTGGCCGCTGCTACAGCAGCGGCTGCAACAATACCTAATATTTCAGGCATGTGTACATGCCAAATTTTTCTGGCCTCTGGTGCTGCACTGTGGCTTCAAAAACCAAACCAAAAAAAAGGCACGTAACAGGGATTAAACTGATAGGAATAGTACTACTTAACACACTACTACTATCTGGTGGCACATTAGATTGCAGGCGCAGTGCCCAAAATTTGAAGTAGGAGTACCGACCAAGCATCTTTTTCCATCTCCCGGTTCCTAAAATCCATGCCATATACATGTCCCCTGGCGCCGCAACTGCCTCTGGGAACCTTACCATGGGTCCCAGAGGGCATGTCTTGTAAATATCTGTCTGGAAAATTATCTATCTATCAAATCTATCTATTTATCTATCGTATCTATCGAATGTATCTATTGCATCGATTGATCTATCTAATTAATCTATGTATCTATCTATCTATCAAATCTATCTCGTGGCCGGACTGTTATCTGACAGCCACTTGTGTTTCGGCCAAATGTCCATCTGCCAAATGTCCGTCGGCTAAAAAGTCCGGCCACGATTGCAAGCGCAGTGCCCCAAATTTGAAGTAGGAGGACCGACCAAGCATCTTTTTCCATCTCCTGGTTCCTAAAATCCATGCCATATACACGTCCCCTGATAGGGGACGTAATAGGGATTAAACTGATAAGAATAGTACTACTTAACACACCACTCATATCTGGTGGCACAGTAGATTGCACGCGCAGTGCCCCAAATTTGAAGTAGGAGGACCGACCAAGCATCTTTTTCCATCTCCCGGTTCCTAAAATCCATGCCATATACACGTCCCCTGATAGGGGACGTAACAGGGATTAAACTGATAAGAATAGTACTACTTAACACAACACTCATATCTGGTGGCATAGTAGATTGCACGCGCAGTGCCCCAAATTTGAAGTAGGAGGACCGACCAAGCATCTTTTTCCATCTCCCGGTTCCTAAAATCCATGCCATATACACGTCCCCTGGCGCCGCAACTGCCTCTGGGAACCTTACCATGGGTCCCAGACGGCACGTCTTGTAATTCTCTGTCTGGGAAATTATCTATCTATCAAATCTATCTATTTATCTATCAAATCTATCTATCTATCTATCGTATCTATCAAATGTATCTATTGCATCTATTGATCTATCTATCTAATCTATGTATCTATCTATCTATCTATCTATCAAATCTATCTATCTCGTGGCCAGACTGTTATCTGACAGCCACTTGTGTTTCGGCCAAATGTCCGTCTGCCAAATGTCCGTCGGCTAAAAGTCCGGCCACGATAGCAAGCGCAGTGCCCCAAATTTGAAGTAGGAGGACCGACCAAGCATCTTTTTCCATCTTCTGGTTCCTAAAATCCATGCCATATACACGTCCCCTGATAGGGGACGTAATAGGGATTAAACTGATAAGAATAGTACTACTTAACACACCACTCATATCTGGTGGCACAGTAGATTGCACGCGCAGTGCCCCAAATTTGAAGTAGGAGGACCGACCAAGCATCTTTTTCCATCTCCCGGTTCCTAAAATCCATGCCATATACACGTCCCCTGATAGGGGACGTAACAGGGATTAAACTGCTAAGAATAGTACTACTTAACACACCACTCATATCTGGTGGCATAGTAGATTGCACGCGCAGTGCCCCAAATTTGAAGTAGGAGGACCGACCAAGCATCTTTTTCCATCTCCCATTTCCTAAAATCCATGCCATATACACGTCCCCTGGCACCGCAACTGCCTCTGGGAACCTTAACATGGGTCACAGACTGCACGTCTTGTAATTCTCTGTCTGGGAAATTATCTATCTATCAAATCTATCTATTTATCTATTAAATCTATCTATCTATCGTATCTATCAAATGTATCTATTGCATCTATTGATCTATTTATCTAATCTATGTATCTATCTATCTATCAAATCTATCTATCTCGTGGCCCGGACTGTTATCTGACAGCCACTTGTGTTTCGGCCAAATTTCCGTCGGCCAAATGTCCGTCTGCCAAATGTCCGTTGGCTAAAAGTCCGGCCACGATTGCAAGCGCATTGCCCCAAATTTGAAGTAGGAGGACCGACCAAGCATCTTTTTCCATCTCCCCGTTCCTAAAATCCATGCCATATATACGTCCCCTGATAGGGGACGTAACAGGGATTAAACTGATAAGAATAGTACTACTTAACACACCACTATCTGGTGGCACAGTAGATTGCACGCGCAGTGCCACAAATTTGAAGTAGGAGGACCGACCAAGCATCTTTTTCCATCTCCCGGTTCATAAAATCCATGCCATATACATGTCCCCTGGCGCCGCAACTGTCTCTGGGAACCTTACCATGGGTCCCAGCCGGCACGTTTTGTAATTCTCTGTATGGGAAATTATCTATCTATCAAATCTATCTATTTATCTATCAAATCTATTTATCTATCGTATCTATCAAATGTATCTATTGCATCTATTGATCTATCTATCTAATCTATGTATCTATCTATCTATCAAATCTATCTTGTGGCCGGACTGTTATCTGACATCCACTTGTGTTTCGTCCAAATGTCCGTTGGCCAAATGTCCGTCTGCCAAATGTACATCGGCTAAAAGTCTGGCCACGATTGCACGCGCAGTGCCCCAAATTTGAAGTAGGAGGACCAACCAAGCATCTTTTTCCATCTCCCGGTTCCTAAAATCGATGCCATATACACATCCCCTGATAGGGGACGTAACAGGGATTAAACTGATAGGAATAGTACTACTTAACACACCTTATAACAACGCAGAGAGAGGCAACGCAGAGAGAGGAGTCTGAAGAAGAGGAGTCAGAGGAGGAAGGTGGCTTTGAGGAGGTGGAAGACCAAACACAGCAGGTGTCCCAGGGGGCTTGTTGTCACCTTTCGGGGACCCTTGGTATTGTACGTGGCTGGGTGGAGATAGAGACCTTCAATGACATCAGTGAGGACAAGGAACGGGACATGGCTAGCTTGGTATCCAACCTTGTGCAAATGGGGAGTTTGCGGTTGTGCAAATGGACTGTTTGCGGTTGTTTGCGGTGCATTAAACGGGGAGTTTGGTCTGTCACTGTGAAGCGGGCGTAACCCTTACACTACCTGATCGATACAACATCAGACCTGATGTTTTAAAGCACGTTATTCCAAACAATTTAGGAATGTTAGGTGATTTATGCCCTTTATGGATTAAAAACAGACTCTGCATCAACTATGTAATTTTACGTGGGAGTTTTGCCATGGATCCCCCTCCGGTATGCCACAGTCCAGGTGTTAGTACCCTTTAAACAATTTTTCCATCACTATTGTGGCCCAAAAAGAGTCCCTGTGGGTTTTAAAATTCGCCTTCCCTATTGAAGTCAATGGCGGTTTGCCCGGTTCGCCCCCGTTTGCGAACATTTGAGGAAGTTTGCGTTCGCCGTTGCGAATGGAAAATTTTAAGTTTGCGGACATCACTAATGAGGAATTGTAGGCCAGAAATCAGATTTTCGAAGACAGAGTGAAATACTAATTAAAAGGTTTCTGGAAAAGGGGTACCCAGCGAACCTCATACATCAGAGTTTTGCACGAGTGGAGTCAGAAGATAGAGAATCTTATTTTATTAGAGACGATCAGATACTACAACATGACAAAAAAAGGAAAAAATGAACACAAAACAATGTTCATTACACAGTATAATTTCAATTGCCAACAAATTTAAAAGAATTCTAAATAGACATTGGAACATCCTTACGTAGAGACCCAATATTGGTCAACTGAGCTGAACAACCTAGATGTGTTTATGAGAAGAGCTCCAACTTTGAATAACATCTTGGTACCCCAAGTAAGGTAGTAGTTAATAGACATAAACAACAATACAAACAAAAAAATAGTTAGCTCAACTAATATTCCAAAAGAAAAAAAGGCATCCTTTAAATGCTTGACTAAGAATTGTAGAATGTGCCAAGTTTCTTTAATCAGGAAACCAATGGTTTTCAAATCACATACTGTGGGGGACTACCTACCCGATACATAGTCACATTACATGCAAACTATATTTTGACATGCAACTTTGTGGGATTACAATATGTGGTAGAACCTGCATAAAGATCAGGGATAGGTGGAATCGAACACTTTCGTAATATGGAGAAAACTATAAATATCACAGTGTATCTCGACACTGTAATTTACAACATAATGGAGATACCAATATCTTTCAGATTACTCCTATTGAACAGATCCATACATCCTATCTTTACAATAGATTTAACAGACTCAGACAAATGGAAACCTTTTGGATTTTTCGACTAAATATTTTATTTCCCAAAGGTCTACATATGAACATGGTCCTAGCTGCTTTTCACTATTCATAACCAGCATTAATTCCCCTAGTGACATTCACTATCATCCACTATTATTTATAGGATAGATACAATCAACTTATCACACCTTAAGATTAGACAACACTATAATGATATAGGCCTTTTTAAGGACACCTTTACATCCAATATAATACACAAACTTTACGTCTAATTAGATATTTGAAGCGCTTTTTAGTTATTTATGTATACAATTACTTAGCACACTCCTCACTAAGGAGCTTTTTTAACACTACAGAACGATGCATTCTTTTACCCTATTAACACCTCTTTTAAGTTTTCACATCATTTATCAATTATACCCCCACTATTAAGGGTCGTTCATCAACCACTTTATGCTAGTACTTACACCAATCTCTATTATAGCCTAATATAGCCTTTAATAACTCACACATTCCTTGAGCTACATAATCTTTTAGAATAAGGCATGCTGTTTATTATTATGTATTAGATTACCATCACACTACAATTTTATCCAAGGGAGGAATACATACTCACAATTTAAAGCACATCACACAATCATAGAGCATCAAGCACTTATTAATACAGTTAAATAATAGATGGTATAACACTAATCTAAATGATGATATTCACTCACTGTATGAATTTCTAACGAATATCAGGCATTCTAATGTCATTACAGATTACGACCTGTAGTTGTTGTTGTTGTTGTTATATACAATATATTAGGAGGCTGGCCTCTAGATCTAAGTATTGTACAATTACTGGGCATTTATATGAATTATTTTTTTCATTAATAGCCCCCACATAAGTGACCACTGGATTGTCCAATCCTTAGACCCATCTAGTATAACAAAATGTTAGATGTCACGTTACGTGACTATAGTTACCTCCAATAGTTTTCCGATATACGGAACAATAGAACAATATCAACGCCCACTGTAAACACGCCCTAATGATAGTATTGGTATTATATGAATATAAACTCTCTCATGTAGCGGTACCGCTCACGTGACTATTGGATTATCCAATCCCTATACATATTTAGAACAACATAATGTTAGACGTCACGTCACGTGACTATAGGCACCACCAATAGCCTCAGGTTCGCGGAATAACAGAATGGTAACATCGCGCCGACTACAATACGCTTGGATAGCAAAGACATATTACAACTATACACTTGACTAATGCAAATGTGTTGTTAGAGGCAATATGGACAACATTATTTTTTATCAAAACTGAGTTTTATACACATTTTACATGGGATTCTAAAGTGGTATGTACTAATCCACTGGTAAACCCCTGGTAATTATTTGGATCCAATTATATCAATCACAAGGAGTCTTCCACCTATGTTCCTGATATGGTGAAAGAGTTAGCCAGACTACTCTTGAATATCTGGCTTGCGAATACAGCACTTGGTAGTGCTTCACCAAATGTAAGTGCAAGATTTTTATCTCTATATTTTATGCTTGTTAAACATATTGCGCTATGGATGTTCTTTTTTGATTTACCCTTAGGAAGAAAAACCTTTATACCTGCTGTTGCCACAGAAGGAGAGTTAGCCAGTTTACTCTGAAATTTCTGGCCTGCCTATACAGCACTTGATAGTGCTTTATTAAATGTGAGTGCATTTTATTCACCTTCAAATATCCCACAATTTATTTGAACATACTACGCTATGGGCGCCTTCTTTTTGTCTGTTTATTAAAGTGTAATTTAGAATATTTTTACACATGTCCCCTATTTTGTTCTATCATATAAAAACACCCTTTTTATTTTTAGGAGGACTTTTAGTTTGTTACAAGTAAGATGGTGCCTACATGTAGTCAGATTCTTCTTTAGTATTTTTGAGCAGTAATTATGAGCAGTAAAGATAAATATTACTATACAGGTCATCTATTACTATACAGGTCATCTCCCATTATATAGCAGAATTGCAAATTATTTGCTTTATTTTTCTTTGATATGGCCACTGATTTGAGGATTCTTCATACTGTATTTTTTTGCATAAATGTTTTCCTTACTATAGTGAATTAGAGATACTCCTTTTTTGGCATTCCTGCCTTTATAATAAAAAATAAAATAAAAAATATTATTTCACTTGCATCTTGCATTAGTATTTGTAGAGGCTTTCACATTTGTGGGCCCCTATTTATTAAAGGTCTTGCGGACCTGATCTGACAGTGCGGATCAGGTCCGCAAGACCTCGCTAAATGCGGAGAGCAATACGCTCTCCGCATTTAACATTGCACCAGCAGCTCACAAGAGTTGCTGGTGCAAACCCCACCCCATTCTGACTCGCGACCAATCGGCCGCCAGCAGGGAGGTGTCAATAAACCCGATCGTACTCGATCGGGTTGATTTCCGGCGATTCCTGTCCGCCTGCTCAGAGCAGGCGGAAGGGTTATGGAGCAGCGGTCTTTAGACCGCTGCTTCATAACTTGTGTTTCTGGCGAGTCTGAAGACCTCACCAGAAACACGGCCCTTCAAGCTCCGTACGGAGCTTGATAAATATGGGCCTGTGTCTCAAACATACATTTACATTGGCTGTTTGTTGTGATGTTATTTCTATTTTGTGCTCTCTTTTGTTTTTTGCTTGTAGACCATGGCCCAGATTACAGGTGGAGCGCTACTGAAAGCGTGGGGTGTGATATCAATATTGCTGGACCGCACTAAAATTGATAATACAACTCCATGGGTAAAGCAGATTTACCAGAGAAAGTTTAGCACAGCCAATATTACTTTAGCCCATTCTATACTTTCGATGGAGATCATGACCAGGTTAAAATAGTGCTCATATTACAAGTTGAAAGTTATGGTTTGCTCTCGAGAACAAGGCCAAGATAGCCCTAAAACAATTAGCTTGACCTGAGACCAGAAGTAAAGTGTTAGTGTTAAATAAAAGTTTCACAAAACACATGTAAAACACATAAAATAAAGTATTACACTGCTAAATAACTTTTAATAAAAAAACATTGTATACTAAAAAAATTAAAATAAAAGGTTTTAAAGGCATAATGGAATTTGATAAGGGGTTTGAATGGGAAGGGCTCCAGGTTTTGAATGGGAAAGGCTCCAAAGTATATATATATATATATATATATATATATATATATATATATATATATAGTATATATATATATATATAGAGAGAGAGAGAGAGAGAGAGAGAGAGAGAGTAATGGCCAACAATATTGGCACTCCTGCATTTCTGTCAGATAATGCACCACTTTGGCCAGAAAATTTTTGCAATTACAAATGTTTAGGCATTCTCATGTTTATTTCTTTTGTTTGTATTGGTATGACACAAAAAAAGTGGAGAAAAACTGATGCTCACATGTGCCAAACATATTATCCCTCGATTATGGAAACAGGCCCTCCCCCCCACTTTTGAAAAATGGGTGACAGAAGTTACGTATATATTATCCCTAGAGAAGAGACACTATTGCTATATGGGGAAGAAAGATTTTATTCTGGATATAATCTTTTTATGGGAGCAAAGAACATCTTAAATCTGTATTGATAGCACTTCATTACAAATATAAATCCTAGTCCTTACAGGTGTCCGGTATGTGTACCCCTACCTTTAAGCAGACTAAGTGCAAGGGAATAACATTATACCTTTTATCATCCTTCTCTCTGCACCTCCCTTCTAGTCCCTACAGCTTATCGCTCGTATCTTTCCCATCCTTCTTTTCCTACTACCCCCCTCCCCTCTAGTTCTTTCACAGAAATGGCTAACATGATATTGCAATGTTTTATATAGTTGGTAAGATTTTATTGATTTTTGTTACACATTTACTTGTTAATGTTAACTGCAAAATTTATCAATAAAAATATATTTAAACAAAAAAAAAAAAAAAAAAAAGTGGAGAAAAAAAAGCCAAATCTAACACATTCCACGCAAAACTCCAAAAATGGACTGGACAAAATTATTGGCACCCTCAATTTAATATTTGGTAGCACACCCCTTGTAAAAAATAACTGAAATCAACCGCTTCCTGTAACCATCAATGAGTTTCTTACACCTCTCTACATGAAATTTGGACCACTATTCTTTCGCCAACTGCTCCAGCTCTCTCAGATTGGAAGGGTTCCTTTTCCTAACTGCTGTTTTGAGATCTTTCCACAGATGCTCTATGGTATTGAGATCTGGACTCTTTGCTCACCAGTTCAGTACTCTCCAGGGCTTTGTCTTAAACCATTTCTGTCACGCCGCTCTGGCTGTTGCCAGGGACGCGGCGGTTGTTACTCTGGCTATTGCCAGGGATGTGGCGGTTCCTGTGAGCGTACAGCAATGACATCATCGCCGCACGTCTCTCCCCTTCAGAAGTCGGTCCAGATCTCCTGTGGCGTGAATCCTGCGCCTATGTAAGTCTCTCACTTACTATCTTCACTACCCAAGTATAGGTGTTGCTTAGTGTGCTCCTGGCTGTTGTATTGTTGCTAAACTCTGTGTATTTATGCTGGACTGTTATATTGTTGCTAAACTCTACTTGTCTTACCACTCTGCCTGCTTAACCACTGATCTGCTGGATTTCTATACTGTTGCTGAACTCTGCTGTATGACCACTCTGCCTGCTTAACCCCCTGAACTGCTGGATTGCTATACTGTTGCTGCACTCTGCTTGTCTGAACACTCTGCCTGCTTAACCCATGAACTGCTGGATTGCTATACTGTTGCTGAACTCTGCCTGTCTGACCACTCTGTCTGCTTAATCCCTGAACTGTTGGATTGCTATACTGTTACTGAACTCTACCTGTTCCTGGTCCTTCTATTGGTTTACCCCTGAACTGTTATACTGCTGGATTTCCTTTTGTTGCTGACTCCTCCCTGTTCCTGGTCCTTCTATTGGTTTACCCCTGAACTGCTATACTGCTGGATTGTCTTCCTGTTGCCACAAGGAAAACACTAACCTGCCTATTGTGAGTACTGCTTACCAAATTTTACAAACTCTCTCTGCTCTGGGATATTTCCTATCATTCCACTTGACGCCGGGATAAGAAGACTACTAGTCAAGTTTGTTCTGATAGAGGAATATCCCACAAGCATTACAAATTCTGGGTGCTTTTAGACGTGTGTTTTGGGTCATTGTCCTGCTGTAAGACCCATGACCTTTGATGGAGACCCAAATTTCTGACACTGGGCCTTACATTACACCACAGAATTTATTGGTAGTCTACAGATTTCATAACGCCATGCACACAGTCAAGACATCCAGTGCCTGAAGCAGCAAAGCAACCCCAAAACATCAATGAACCTCCACCATGTTTGACTGTAGGGTCTGTATTCTTTTCTTTAAAAGACTTGTTTCTTTTTCTGAAAAACATTAGATTGATGGGCTTTATCCAAAAGCTGTAATTTTGTTTTATCTGTCCACAGCACATTCTCCCTAAAGGATTTTGGCTTCCTCAGGTAAGTTTTGGCAAACTCCAATCTGGCTTTTGTATGTTTCTGTGTCAGCAGTGGGATCCTCCTAGGTCTCCTACCATAGCGTCCCTTTTCATTCAGATGGTGACGTATAGTGCGAGCTTACACATTTGTACCCAGTGCCTGAAGGTCAGCTTGAATTTGTCTGAAAGTTGGTTGAGGTTCTTTATCCACCATTCGAACAATCCTTCGTTGCAATCCTTAAGCAATGTTTTGCTTTCGTCCACATTCAGGGAGATAAGCTACAGTGCCATAGGCTGTAAACATATTGACAATGTTGCGCACAGTGGGCACAAACAACAGAAAGGTTGAGTCAATTTTGCACCATTTTAACTGGTTTGCCGGTGGTGATTTCTACATTGTCAGCACCTGTTAATTGAAACAGGTGAGTTTAAATTACAAAGTACAGGGGCATCACAAACTTGGAATGCAATTATTTTCTTACAGATTTGAGAAGGTGCCAATAATGTTGCCCAGTCCATTTTTGGAGTTTTGCATGGAATGTGTTAGAATTTGTTTTTTTTCCCCACTTTTGTAACATACCAATAAAAACAAAATAAATAAACATGAATGCCTAATTATTTGTAATTGCAAACACTTTCTGGGCGAAGTGGTGCATTATCTGAAAAAAATGCAGGGGTACCAATATTTTTGCCCATGACTGTGTATGTGTATATATAATATATATATATATATATATATATATATATATATATATGTATATATATATATATATATATATATATAAGCTTGTCATCTTATAAATGTATACTCTCAGACATTTTTTGTATATTTCATTGTTTTATCGTATTAAATTGATTTGCACTATGAGAGGTGTATCCTTGCGATTTCTGCATATATATATATACAGGAAAGTTCTACTCTGTAAAAAGCATTACTGGGTTAAAAGGAAACTGCACTAAGGTGATAAATCACAATAGAACAGGCTAACAATGGTATTTAGCTGGTTGTTCGTTCCTGTGAGTGCGCTTCTCTGTGTATGCATTTAGTCTCCCTAAGGGAAAAAAGGGGCAACCAGACGTGGATTCCTTGCTTAGTGTGCTTAGAGGAATATGGCTACTCCTCATTAATGAGGCCCGATGAAGGCCAAAACTATCATCTGGGGTTGCTGTGTTCTTTGTTCAGAGAGGAATTGCCTTGTATTTTGGAGCTGGACTGATCGCAACAGGCGAGATCAGAATGATATACTACAGGAAAGTTGACCCCAATCTAATGAGGTAAGTATTGGCAGGCGGATCTTAAAGTGTCCCCACTTATGTTAGACAACTGCTCCCAATGTGGTAGAAAAGTCTCCTCACTGTTAATGTCCCCAGTGGTGTCCAAGGTAGATAATAGTCCGTTAACAGTTTGTGCTGTCCTAGAGATCAGGACTATCTTACCGCTCCTGAAGTGTCAGTCCAAGGCTTGTAAAATAACGATGGGAGTAGCTGCAGCGCAGACCTGTGTTTCAGCGTGCGGTACACAGTCTCCTAAACAGCGTGTAGTTCACGAGTGATGCAAGGTGGGCGTGGCCTTACGCGTTTCACAGAAAACATCCGCCACGCTGAAACACAGGTCTGCGCTGCAGCTACTCCCAGCGTTATTGTATCTTTGCGCTTGTTTTTTTAGATTTCTGCATATATATATATATATATATATATATATATATATATAATATATATATATATACAGGAAAGTTGTACTCTGTAAAAAGCATTGGTTAAAAGGAAGCTGCACTAAGGTGATAAATCACAATAGAAAAGGCTAACAATGGTATTTAGCTGGTTGTTTGTTCCTGTGAGTGTGCTTCTCTGTGTATGCATTTAGTCTCCCTAAGGGAAAAAAGGGGCAACCAGACGTGGATTCCTTGCTTAGTGTGCTTAGAGGAATATAGCTACACCTCACTAACGAGGCCCAATGAAGGCCAAAACTATCATCTGGGGTTGCTGTGTTCTTTGTTCAGAGGAATTGCCTTGTATTTTGGAGCTGAACTGATCGCAATAGGCGAGATCAGACTGATATACTACAGGAAAGTTCTACTCTGTGAAAAGCATTACTGGTCTAAAAAGAAGCTGCACCCAGGTGGTAAACCACCATAGAACAGGCTAACAATGGTATTGAGCTGGTTGTTCATTCCTGTGAGTGCGCTTCTCACTGTATATATATATATATATATATATATATATATATATATATAAGCATCAAGGAAAGAGCACTCCAGTAGGGATTGTTTTCCAATCAAGTCACGTTTTATTGTGAAGTTTTTCGGACCAAACAAGTCCATCCTCAGACAAAATAATAATAACAACAACTTACCCTCCACCATGTTTATATGCAGTGTAGCAAACACCAGTCTCCACGCTCTCCCGGGTACACACGCTCATCACCATGACGTCATCATCCCAGGCAATGTGTGGCCATAAACAACTAAAATATAAAATACAAATTCTTAATGACACAACACAGATGATCAGACACACCAAGGAGAGTATCTATGTCACAAAAAGCTTTGTCAAATGTACCGATCACGACTAGTCCGCCCAAAACACCTCAAGCTTTGCCATAGCAACCAAATAAACAAAAAATGAGGTACGTGATTGGCTAGCTACACGCCAATGGGAATGGCTAGCGCAATGGGGACAAAAGACAAAAATGTATATACGGTGTAGGTCATGTCATCAAATATCCACATACAGAGAAGTATCAGGAAACAGACTAAACCCACATATGACCCTCCACTACAGTACACATAGTATTGAATCGTGACGATCCATACAGGTCAAAATATGTTGCCTAGGCAACCAGGTATACAATAAGACAGCAAAGAAAACACTTTCATCTCGGCATGACATACTAGTGCCTGCAGTGGCTGAAAAGCAGAGGCAAAATGCACTCTAAATAAGATCAAGGCTGACAAGAGGCAAAAAAGATCAATAATGAAAAGGAACATGTAAGAGAGCTTAGCATGAACAGGCGATTTACCATCTATCTAGGGGCAAATGAAGTCCAAACAATCAACTATGTATAGAAAGTACAGATGATAATACTAGAAAGTAGTGGATAAGCCTGAATACACGAAGAGTAATGAGCAGAAAAGTAGGATAGAAGAGCAAGAACTGGTTACCAAAAAGCTAAACCAGAAAACTATAGAGAAGATATAGGAAAGCAACAATGAAATGTACTGTCTCTGCTACCACCCCAAATATTCAAGAGCAGTGGCAAAACAACTCAAAAATAAAAAGCTATAGAAAGCAAAAAATTAAAATAAATAAAAGCATAGTAACCAGCACACATTACTACATAAAGTACAAAAAATGGCAATAGAGTCATGGCTCTCAACAATATGGATAATGTCTCTCAAGGGACTATTGTCCCAGTAGTTATAAGAATGCATGCCAATCCAGATGGATATTTAGTCCCTTGGGAATTAAAGTATCCAGGTGGTAAGTCCATCTTGCCTCCTTCTGTAGAAGAATCTTGTTTTCCGATCACCCCCTCTATGCAGAGGGGGGACGTGATCAATAATCGTATATTTTAGGTCCATCACACTGTGTTGTAATTGTAGAAAATGCCGGGCCACAGGCTGTTCTGAAGATCCCTTGCTGATTTCTGCCTGAATTGTGGACCAATGATTTGCCATACGTGTGCGGAGGTCATCGCAGGTCTTCCCAACATAAAACAGGCCACACGTACAATGGAGCAAATATACAATGTGTGTAGATGTACATGATAATCTGTATTTGTGTTTATAACTCTTCCTCCTGGAGCAAGCACCTTTTAGTTTACAGAGGAAGATGCAAGTCTCATTAGATTTGGTGCACTGGCTACAGGCCCAACAACTGACAAGCCTGCATATATTTACACACACTTGTTGAAACTAAAACAGAGAGAAAAGGATCTTATCCTTCACGGAACATATCTATCTGAATATCACTGCAAGGGTTACATTCCTAGAGGCTTCAGGATAAGGAATACACCAACAATAGGTAACAATAATTATTATTATTATTATTATTATTATTATTCTTTTTTTATAAAGCGCCAACAGATTCTGCAGCGCTGCCCATGGGTACAAGGATAACAGTACAATGGAGAAACAATACGATAAAAGACAAAATGTTACAGACAAATACAGGGGGAATTGAGGGCCCTATTCCTGTGGAAATTTACAATCTAGATGGGTAGGAGGATGGGAAACAGGAGGTGGGGACTGCAAAGGTGAGAATGATATTAGTGAGGAGATAGAGGGCAACTGTTAATTAAGTGAAGTTATTTTGTTAATAAGTCGAGTGATAAGCTTCCCTGAACAGAAAGGTCTTTAGGGAACGTTTAAAGGAGGAGAGCTTAGGGGCAAGTCTGATAGCTCGAGGAAGTGCGTTCCAGAGGGTTAATGTCGCACGAGAGAAGTCCTGTAGTCTAGCATGAGAGGAGGTGATCGTAGAGGACGCAAGAAGCAGGTCATTGTTGGATCTTAGGGGTCGGGCAGGTGTATATTTGTTGATGAGTGAGGACAGGTAGAGTGGGGCAGCATTGGTGAGGGCTTTGTAGGTCAGGGTGAGAATTTTGAATTTAACTCTGTTGTGAATGGGGAGTCAGTGAAGGGACTGACAGAGAGGTGCAGCAGAAACAGAGCATTGAGAGAGGTGGATTAGCCTGGCAGATGCATTTAGGATGGATTGGAGGGGAGAGAGGCGGGAGAGAGGGAGGCCAGTTAGTTAGTTGGGAAATTACCAGGGAGCGGATTAGCTGTTTAGTAGTTTCAGCACTCAGAAATGGATGAATTTTGGAGATATTGCGTAGGTGGTTGCGGCAGGATGCAGAAAGCAATTGGATGTGGGGAATGAAGGACAGATTTCAGTCAAGCGTGACTCTGAGGCAGCAGACTTGGGGTGATGGGGAGATAGTGGTTCTGCCAACAGTGATAGAAAAAATAGAAACTGGAGTAGAGTTAGAGGGGGGAATTAGAAATAGTTTGGTCTTGGACATGTTTATTTTTAGGTGGTGAGAGGCTATCCAGGAAGAAATTCTAGATAAGCAGTCACTGATGTGAGAATTGACAGAATGAGAGAGTGCAGGAGTTGCTGAAGCCATAGCTGTTGATAAGTTTACCCAGTGAAGAAGTGTAAATAGAGAAGAGTAGAGGACCCAGGACAGAGCCTTGAGGTACTCCAACAGACAGAGGGCAGTAGAGAGGAGGAAGTCCCAAGGAAAAAGAGACAGAGAAGGATCTGTTAGAGAGATAAGAGTGAATACAGGAGAGGGCAGTGCCACAGAGACCAAGAGAGCTGAGAGTCCGTAGGAGAAGGGGATGGTCAACAGTGTCAAAGGCAGCAGAGAGGTCAAGTAAGATGAGTATAGAGTAGCAGCCTCTGTTTTTAGCAGAATGGAGATCGTTAGTAACCCTGGTGAGGGCAGTCTCAGTTGAGTGTTGGGGACGGAAGCCAGATTGCAGTGGGTCGAGAAATGAGTTGGAGGACAGGAAGTGGGTTAGGCGATTGAAAACTAGCTTTTCAAGGAATTGAATAATCCCACCTATTGTGAGAAATGGTGTAAAATAGAAAACAAGTGCTCCTTGGACCCTTGTGCTACTGGTTATTCAGGAGGTGGGATGGTTATTAACACTGAGTAAGGCTGAAGTTACATTTTAGGAACAACTGAACATAATCAAGTTACAGGCTGATACTAATGAAAATTGGCTACAGAAACTGCAAGAACAAGTTAACAAATACGAGTCTGACTTGATTGATTTCAAGAACAATAGGCTAGAAGCTGTCATTAGTGATTATCTCAATAAGTGAGTATATCTCTGGCAACTCTTAAGACAGGAGAGACAGAGCAAATTTCAAAACTGTAGGGGATGCCCTAGATACCAGAAACCAAGTGACTTGAAGACAGTTGAGAGCTCTGGTTCTGGCTCTGGTTCAGAAGGGGAGGCCTTTACCTAATACCAACATACAAGCAGGACAGGCCTCAGGAGTAATCACCTCGCTCCAAAAACTTGCACAGAAAAGAGCCACTAGAAAGGCGAGGGGGGTACAAAGAGAAAACCTCCATTAATACTACAAAAATAACAGCGGAAAAATATTTTAGTTAACCTGAACGATCATCCCCCTGAGTACTTTAGAACTACAGATACTCAATAAGGGATTGACATTTGTCCCGACATGCAGAACAGCCCCATTTGACCTGTTTATTGATATCAAGACATTCCAACATCAGTTATTACTAAAAGAAAATTTTGGAAATAGTAAGCAGGAACAAAAACAATTTATTAAAAAATCCTCATTTGTCCCGAGCTCGAATAATTCCAGTATCAACACTTTTACCAGACTAACTCACAAGGAGATGAAAACTGGACAATATTCTATCAGATTCATTTAATCATTTTTCCACATAGGAACGTGAAGCATTAAAGATGCTGACGGATGACAAGTCTCTTATCATAAAGGAGATTGACAAGGGTGGAGCAGTGGTTCTTTTCAACTACAGTGACTACAAGGAAGAAATCCTTTCACAACTTATGGATCCAAACACGTGCAGAAAATTGCCATGTGATCCAACTTCTGGTTTCAAGACAAAAATTGACCAATATCTACTGACGGCATTCCAACAGGGCTTCTTGGATAAAGATACTCTGGCTTTTCTGACTGTTACTTACCCTTGGATTCCAGTGTTTTATACGCTGCCCAACATCCATAAGTCTCGGCGATTGGGTCGATACAACAACTCATTGCCACATTTGTGGACTTTTTTCTCCAGCTTCTTGTCACGAATAAGCCCTCCTATTTAAGGGACTCCTCTACATTGCTGGACTTACTTACAATGATGGATGGCATTAGTGATGATGACTACTTAGTTACTACTTAGTTACACTTGATGTAACAAGTTTATATACTGTTATCCCTCATGCGGAGGATATTCTAGCTACTGCAACACAACTTGCTAGATACCCTTACATGGGACCTATTTCAGAGTTCTTATTGTACCTCCTGGAATTCTGCCTAAGGGCAACTACTATTTAAGATTTAAAAAAAAACAATTCTTTTTACAATTGACAGGGACGGTGACGGGGTTCCATCCTATGCTAACTTGTTTATGTCTGTCTTTGAAGAATTTGAAACACACTTATTCCACATAAAGGAGATTAGATTTTTCAGGAGGTACATTGATGATCTGTTTCTTATTTGGATGGGGACCAATTCTCAATTAGATGTTTGGTTTACTGAGCTAAACTCCATTAATGTTAAACTGAAATTCAAGATACAATATGACAAGGCCAAAATTGATTTCCTCAATGTAAGGCTGTACAAAGGTAATGGAAGGATCCAGTCTACCCTTTTTCAAAAGGAAACAGATCATAATGCCCTCCTACATTAAACTAGCCGCCATCTCCCAGCACTGAAAAAAGTGCTTGCTAAGTCTCAGTTGCAGAGAGTTCTAAGGAACAACACAGATGAGATGAATAGGGACATCCAACTAGCTGAGAAGGAAGGTCATTTTCAAGCTAGGAGTTACCCAATTAAACTGTTGAAAGAGCAACGGAATTTACTCCTGGAGCCTTCAGCGACTAAAAATGACAATGATGATAATAGAATGACATTTGTCACCACAAAAACTGGGAAATTATAAGTACAGAACTGTCATGATATGCTTGTAAGTGCTATACATATTTACCTTTGTATCAGTTACTGTGCCTTTAAATAACAAAACGCGTTCTACAGCTCTATAAATAGTCACCTCTCACATTCCACTGTGCTTGGTATTGGACCGTGGTAATCATTCTGCAGTCTCCTCCCTTAGCCTCACTTCTGAATTCCTGAATCTCTAGTCCTAACACTGTGAGGACTGAACCGAGTACTCTCTGATTCCTTCAGCTGATTCTCTCATCGGAACTCCTTGCGGTGACGTCACACGCCATCACCACGCTGCAGCTCCTCCATTCCTTCGGGTCACCGCTCTCACACAGACCTGTTTACAGCCGCTGTGCTTCTACTTAGGTAACTTGCTACCTCCTTCTCCATACTCATGAGTAAGCAAATATAAATTATGTACATAATACCAACGAACATTTTGTGCCTTATATATCTTCCTATTTTAACGGAGCGTCTCTGACTTATGCCTTCCTCCTTACTCCGGTGATTCTGCTTAGTTCCTCCTGATATTGTATTTTACCTTACTTCCCTGTATCATATCCTGATAAGTGCAATCACTCTGGTATTTCTGTTGTCTTTATTTTTGCTGCATAAGTTGCGAACAGTACCATAGGTTACAGCCTTAAAATAATAGCAGCATTGTTACCATATATTAACTGGCTGAGATATTATGTGGGTTTTCATTTTACATAGAATGTAATTTATGTTTCTTCCCCATAATATCCTTGCTACATCACACCACTTACATATTTCTCAGCAGTTGTGGTTCACACTTAAACCTCACTTTATTGCAGAATTAATTAACCATCACAGAATACCAAGCCAGAATAAAAAATGGACCCAGCTGAGATGTCAAATCAAATTCAAACTCTCACCCAAAGAGTGGATTTGTTAACAGAGGGGCTTAATTCCTTAAAGCAAGAAAATTGAGCTTTAAAGGCCTATATTAAAGATTATGTGGAAACTAAATCACGTTTCCAAGAACCCCAGGTTAGCTTACCTGATGTATTCACAGGAGACGGGAAAACTTTTAGAGACTTTAAAAATTCCTGTTTATTACTCTTTACTTTAAACCTTATACATACCCAACAGATAGAGTCAAGGTTATGACTACTATTTCTTACTTAAGAGCAGAACCCAGAAGTTGGGCAAATAACTTCTTAGAAAGTAATGATGAAATATTAAATTCCCTGGAGTCCTTCTTCTCTGCTTTGGGTCAGCTATATGACGACCCATACAAGCAACTGACAGCTGAAACAGCCATGAGATCCCTAAAGCAGAGGAAAAGGGATGTAGAGGATTATATTTCAGACTTTAAAAGGTGGGCGAAAGACACCCAGTGGAACAACCTGTCGTTAAGAAACCAGTACCGCTTGGGTCTTTCTGACGCCATAAAGGATGAGCTTTCACGCACCGAGTTACCAGCGACCCTAGAAGAACTGATAAACCTGAGTATTAGCATTGATCGTCGCCTACGAGAGAGGCAACATGAGAGGGGTTCTCATGACAGTAGTGCTAAAAGATCTACAAACATAAGTCCTAGTTATGTACCAACAAAGAATACCAGTGAGCCCATGGACATTGGGTTCCTTAAGGGCCCATTGTCCAACCAGGAGAAACTCAGAAGACGTTCACATAACTTATGTATGTACTGTGCCTCTGATGAACACCTAGTAAATGCTTTCCCAATCCTACAAAGACAAAAACAGGGTAAGAATCCTCACGTATATCATTCACTTAATGCTGATAGTAATACCTCTGACTATTGTAAACCGTCCCTCTCATTACAGTGGGAACAACTGCGAGTCAACGTCACAGGGATCCTTGATTCTGGTGCTACTGCCTCATATATAGATGTGTGTTTCACTAGTTTGAATAAAATCCCACTAATTAAGAAATTGTGTCCCGTACCTTTAAGGGGAATAGATGGGGAGGTATTGTCCACAGGACCCGTATTATATGAGACTATACCACTACTAGTCACAACACAAGACCACCATAGGGAATACATCTCTTTAGCTTTCCCTATAATTCTGGGTCTACAATGGTTACGTATACATGATCCACACATCTCTTGGTCTACTCTCACATTACAATTCACATCAAAATATTGCTCCACCACTTGTTTTCCTACTCTACTCCTACAACCCATTCCTGACACACAGGATCACAACATTCCACAGGACTACTCAGATTTCTCTGATGTCTTTAATAAAAAAGAATCCGAGAATCTACCGCCACATCGTGCTTATGACTGCCCTATTGACATCTTACCTGGAGCAGTCATACCCTGTGGCCATGTATTCCCCATGTCAAATCCTGAGTTGCAACATCTGAAATCATATCTAGATGATAATCTCAGGAAGGGGTTTATACACCCATCAACCTCACCCGCTGCTGCGGGGATGTTTTTCGTAAAAATCAAATATGGAACATTAAGGCCAATAGTAGATTATAGGCAGTTAAATAAGGTTACCATTAAAAATCGTTACCCCCTCCCTCTCATTCCTCAGTTAATTGAGAGATTAGAAGGTTCCACCATCTTTACAAAACTTGACCTAAGGGGGGCTTATAACCTTATCCGTATGAGGGCAGGAGACGAATGGCTGACGGCGTTCCGTACTCGATATGGACTATATGAGTACACCGTCATGCCATTCGGTCTCTGTAACTCCCCAGCCACTTTTCAGCGCTTCATACATGACATTTTCAGTGACATCCTGGATGTTTTCGTAGTTATTTACCTTGATGACATCCTGATATACTCGAAAACACCCAGTGAACACGTTAACCATGTAAGACAAGTTCTTTCTCGTTTAAGAGGTCACTCCCTTTACGCTAAAGCAGAGAAATGCATTTTCAATTCCCATACAATCACTTTCTTAGGATATCAGATCTCTGAAAAAGGTATTCAAATGGACAACTCAAAGATAGAAACCATTCTCAAATGGCCAAGGCCTACTAATAGAAAACAAGTCCAAAGTTTCCTGGGCTTTTCAAATTTCTATCGTAAGTTCATACATAATTTCGCCAGCATAGCAAAACCTCTTACTAATTTAACTAAAGACAATCAATTCCTTTGGACACAGGAGTCACAAACTTCCTTTGATCTTTTGAAGAAGAGTTTCACAACAGCTCCAATTTTACAATACCCTAATAACCAGCTTCAATATGTTCTGGAGGTTGACGCTTCCGACTTCGCGATCGGAGCTGTGCTCTCCCAAAGAGAACATCTACAACAACCCCTTCATCCGGTAGCCTTCTACTCCAGATGTTTAACCATACCTGAAACGCATTACCCAGTAGGAGATAAGGAACTCTTGGCCATCAAGGTAGCCTTTGAACAATGGAGACACCTCCTGGAGGGGGCCATGTTTCCTACTATCGTGTACACTGACCATCGAAACTTGCAGTATTTGAAATCAACTAAGACTCTCACCGCTAGACAGGTCCGATGGAACCTGTACTTCTCCAGATTCAATTTTCTCATAACATACAGACCTGCAAATAAAAATGGTAAAGCGGATGCCCTTTCCCGATTACCTACAAAAGACGCTTACATTCACACACCTCAGTCCGTGATTCCCAAGGAGAAGTTCCTACTATTCCTTATCGATTCTACCGAACTACTTAAAGAAGAACAACAGAACGACCTGAACAAGCCTCATCATCAGTTGCAACTAAACTCAGATGCCTTATTCCATCACAACGGGAAACTGTATGTACCACCATCTATTAGAAATACCCTCCTCCATTCCGCTCACGATTCATACTTAGCCGGACATAGTGGTATATACAAAACTCAGGAGATGCTAAAATGATCTTATTGGTGGCCTACCATGACAACAGATGTAATAAACTACGTAAATACCTGTTCAACATGCGCTACATCTAAACGCTCCAAACATCGACCATATGGTTTATTACTACCAATCTCAACTCCATCTAGACTATGGACTGACATAGCACTGGACTACATAGTAGATCTACCCAGATCATCAAAACAATAATAGTAGATCTATTCAGTAAGATGATACATCTTGTACCATATCACAAACTTCCCACAGCCGCTGAAACAATACAAATCCTTCTCACCAATGTCATCCGACTACATGGATTACCTCAACGAATTCTTACTGATCGAGGCTCCCAGTTCACCAGCGCTCTTTGGACAGAATTCTGCAACAGATTTTCGATTGACAAAAGACTCTCATCCTCATACCATCCACAGACTAATGGTCAAACAGAGAGGTGTAACCAATGGGTTGAACAATTCTTACGAACCTACTGTCACACCAACCAGAACTCTTGGTCCACCATTATACCTTTCGCAGAATTCATATTTAATAACACCATTCATTCTACAACTAAACAGACTCCTTTCTTTGTTAATTACGGTTATCATCCAAGTTTCCAGATTTTACCCGGAAACAGTAAATCAGCTCATATCAACGATTTGTCACATACTATCACCTCAAACTTCACTTCAGTACGATTAGCTATTGAAGAAGCAAAAAATACACACAAAAAATACTACGATAAAACCAGAATCCCCTCACCACCGTATGCCATCGGTGACCTTGTTTGGCTATCCACAAAGAATTTACATCTCAACACACCATCCAGGAAGCTCTCACTTTTATTTATTGGTCCTTTCCCTATTATCAAAATCATAAATTGCAATGCCGTAAAACTTCAATTACCCAATACGCTTAAAATTCATCCAACTTTCCATGTTGCTCTTTTGAAACCATATCGAGCAGTTCGGACACCACCAACCCTTCAATCTCTACCACAAGTCTCCATTGACCAAAACATTGAATATGAGGTTCATTCCATTCTGGATTCCAGGAAGCTTCATGGAGTTCTGCAGTACCTCATACGATGGAAGGGTTACAAAGAGGAGGACGACTCCTGGGAACCTGCGACTAACATCTCCGCTCCACGCCTTGTATCTAGATTCCACCAGCAGAATCCAGACTGTCCAAGACCATGAGCCCCGGAGTGGCTCCTTGGAGGGGGTGTCCTGTCATGATATGCTTGTAAGTGCTATACATATTTACCTTTGTATCAGTTACTGTGCCTTTAAATAACAAAACACGTTCTACAGCTCTATAAATAGTCACCTCTCACATTCCACTGTGCTTGGTATTGGACCGTGGTAATCATTCTACAGTCTCCTCCCTTAGCCTCACTTCTGAATTCCTGAATCTCTAGTCCTAACACTGTGAGGACTGAACCGAGTAGTCTCTGATTCCTTCAGCTGATTCTCTCATCGGAACGCCTTGTGGTGACGTCACACGCCATCACCACACTGCAGCTCCTCCATTCCTTCGGGTCACCGCTCTCACACAGACCTGTTTACAGCCGCTGTGCTCCTACTTAGGTAACTTGCTACCTCCTTCTCCATACTGTGCTCCTACTTAGGTAACTTGCTACCTCCTTCTCCATACTCATGAGTAAGCAAATAAAAATTATGTACATAATACTAACAAACATTTTGTGCCTTATATATCTTCCTATTTTAACGGAGCTTCTCTGACTTATGCCTTCCTCCTTCTGCTTAGTTCCTCCTGATATTGTATTTTACCTTACTTCCCTGTATCATATCCTGATAAGTGCAATCACTCTGGTATTTCTGTTGTCTTTATTTTTGCTGCATAAGTTGCGAACAGTACCATAGGTTGCAGCCTTAAAATAATAGCAGCATTGTTACCATATATTAACTGGCTGAGATATTATGTGGGTTTTCATATTACATAGAATGTAATTTATGTTTCTTCCCCATAATATCCTTGCTACATCACACCACTTACATATTTCTCAGCAGTTGTGGTTCACACTTAAACCTCACTTTATTGCAGAATTAATTAACCATCACAGGAACAGACCTTATCCTTGACAAGTTTGCTACCTCCCCGTATAGGTTATAAAAGGGCCAGATCGCTTAGAGACTATTTGATCAAAACTGATCCACAACAGTGCTATAGAAAATCCACCTGGCTGGAAAACAAAAAACAGGTGTCTACCGCTGCCTTGGCTTTGATACTTGTGGGGACCTAATCACTAGGTCTTCCTTCTCACATCCTTACAGGAGGAAGAGTTATAAACACAAATACAGATTATCATGTACAACTACACACATTGTATGTTTGCTCCATTGTACGTGTGGCCTGTTTTATGTTGGGAAGACCTGCGATGATCTCCGCACTCCTATGGCAAACCATCAGTCTGCAATTCGGACAGCCATCAGCAAGGGATCTTCAAAACAACCTGTGGCCCAGCATTTTGTACAATTACAACACAGTGTGATAGACCTAAAATATGCGATTATTGATTGGTAGCAGAGACAGTACATTTCCTTGTTTCTTTCCTATATCTTCTCTATAGTTTTCTGGTTTAGCTTTCTGGTAACCAGCTCTTGCTCTTCTCTCCTACTATTCTGCTCATTACTCTTCGTGTATTCAGGTTTATCCACTACTTTCTAGTACGGCCATCTATACTTTCTATACATAGTTG